>NW_027195743.1:0-139860 GCF_038502225.1 Cherax quadricarinatus
TGATCTCAAATGAAGTGATGTTCTCTCCTCCTCTTTCTCTTCCTCTCCCTCTCTCCCTCTCTCCTTCTCCCTCTCTTCCTCTCTATAGCAGGCTAGAGAGGACACAGAAGGACAACTAATCTCGTACCATCACCAACAAACAAACCACAGGAAAAAAGACACAAAACACTTAAGAAGTGGAGACTACAATGAGATCTCATTCAAACCTGTGAGATATTGAATGGAATTATTACTCTCAAACGGGAAGAACATTATGCAGTGCAATATGAATCAATATCTGGAAACACTGACATGAAGCTAAAGCAAGAGATGCAACAAAGTGATTCATGAACCTGCCTTATAAGCACTTTGTAAATATGTAAATCAGCTAGATATTATGATGGGATATACTGGAAAAATGGTATTCCTAATATGTATTTAGAACTATACCAGGATGAACGGTTAACAATAAGCAACCCAAATTAATAATATAGTAGTGCAGGAACTGGAGGTGGCAGTAGCGATTATGACAGTCACAGCGGTGGTACACACTGCACCACAGTGGTACACACTGCACCACAGTGATACACACTGAACCACAGACTCCAGTAGTAGTAGTAGTAGTAACTATAAACAGAGCCCCTAGTACTTTCATTTTTGAGCACAGATGTGCAGAACACGAGTAGTTAATGCAGAATTATTATGTGGAGGATGGTGTCCGTGGAGGATGGTGTCCGTGGCCTTACATCCACTTCCATCTCTCCGATAAGTTTTGTGTCATTTTTGTTAAATGGTAAGATATATTTACCCCCTGTTTCATAATGCCATTGATCAGAGCAAGTGAATAGTAGGAAGAGTACCTTTTGCTTTACCATTTTTATCATAAACATATAGAAAATATACGACAGTCCTTAATTTAGAAAGAGTCGGACAGTTGTCACCAGAAAACCTCCAGTGTATAAAATCGTGAAATTTTCATTGTTAAAATGTCAGCGGTTGTGAGGATCACAATAAACGTAATCGATATTCCAGACATGACTTGATTTATCCATTGTTGTTGTTGCTGCTGCAAGATGCGTCTCTTTTGTCAATTGGCACCACTCAGCACCTCACAGGCTGACTAGTGATTTTTTTTTGTCTTACTGGCGCAAACATCCACGTACCAGAAAGAAATTTATTCAACAAAAAATTTTGAAATTTCTCATTACTTTTTATGAATTGAGAAAATATGAAGCAATAATGCATCCTTGAACCCATGACTCAGTCTACAAAGACTTGTGTATTTTCTCGTGAAATATTCATAATTAATGAAATCGTATATTAAAGCAAAATATTTTTGTTTCAGATTTCACAAAATCAGTAGTAAAGTAATGGAGGATCAACTAGTTACCTTTGTTTTCGTATGAAACTTACTAAAGTAGACGTGTTCTCTTTGACGGCAACTCCCTCTATTTCTCAGGTTTCAAAACGAGTTGTATTGTGCTTCAAAATAAATTAATTACCGGAGATTAGTCAAATAGAATAACTGATTCAAGATGGGAACGTGATTTCGTCATGGGAAATCTGGGGAACTTTAAAGTTCCGGCTTGGAGACTGTGCCTCAGGTTAGGTTACGTAAGGTTTGTCAGGAAACAGGACAAGTGTTTCCTGACGCGAGTCAGGAAACACTTGTCCTGACTAGTGTTGTGACGCTAGTCGTTATATGTGTGCGAATCTTAGAAGTTATTTTAAATTTTAATGAAGTTACCAGCCGCAATAAAGAAAAATACAAACTTTATTAAAAAGACTTCAGGCTTCGTATTGCTTGTTAGTCTCTCTCTGTTTCCAAAGATTAAGGAAGCAGTACAAATAATCTGATAAAAATGATGATCCCCGACTTCCCACCTATGTGACTTACGCTCACCTCGGTAAAAATACATTATAAATTAGGTTTATATTTTATATGTGAAGCCCATGAATGATACGTACAAGTATGTAAGATCAGTTTGTGAGTAACCAAACTTAAGGTAATAAAGGAGGTTGATAAAAACACTAGATAATAAAGACAGAAATTTCTTAGGTTAAAAGAATGTTGTACAGGTATACCACTTGTACACACCATGTTAACAGGTATACCACTTGTACACTCCATGTTAACAGGTATACCACTTGTACACTCCATGTTACCAGATATACCACTTGTACACACTATGTTAACAGTAGGTATACCACTTGTTCACTCCATGTTAACAGGTATACCACTTGTACACTCCATATTAACAGATATACCACTTGTACACTCCATGTTAACAGGTATACCACTTGTACACTCCATGTTACCAGATATACCACTTGTACACACTATGTTAACAGTAGGTATACCACTTGTTCACTCCATGTTAACAGGTATACCACTTGTACACTCCATATTAACAGATATACCACTTGTACACTCCATGTTAACAACAGGTATATCACTTGTACACTCCATGTTAACAGGTATATCACTTGTACACACCATGTTAACAACAGGTATACCACTTGTACACTCCATGTTAACAACAGGTATACCACTTGTACACACCATTGTAACAGGTATACGACTTTTACACGCCATGTTAACAGGTACACCACTTGTACACACCATGTTAACAGGTATATCACTTGTACACACCATGTTAACAGGTATACCACTTGTACACTCCATGTTAACAGGTATATCACTTGTACACACCATGTTAACAGGTATACCACTTGTACACTCCATGTTAACAGGTATACCACTTGTACACTCCATGTTAACAACAGGTATACCACTTGTACACTCCATGTTAACAGGTATACCACTTCTGCACTCCATGTTAACAGGTATACCCTTTCTACACTCCATGTTAAAAACAGGTATACCACTTGTACACGCTGTTAACAGGTATACCACTTGTCCACGCCATGTTAGCAGGTATATCACTTGTCCACGCCATGTTAATAGGTATACCACTTGTACACGCCATGTTAACAGGTATACCACTTGTACACGCCATGTTAATAGATACGCTACTAGTACATTCGATATAACAACAGGTATACAACTTGTACGCGCTATGTTATCAACAGGTATACCAGGTATACCACTTCTACACGCCATATTAACATAACACATCCCTCCATTTCCAGATCCGACCTGTCGGTCGGAACGGAATTCGGGCGTAAATCGGGAAGGAGCTGTACATTCATACAGTCAGCGCTAAACCCGTAGGCATCATACTGCGCTTGAGGGAATCTGAAGCAAGCAGGTTCGATTTAAGGATGGAAGATCAGGCAAAACCCCTTGGATCAAGAACCCTCCGTTGAGGAGTGAAACGTCATTTTTTGGTCATAATATCTTGAAATATATTTAAAAACAAATGTTTAAGTCAGATTTATTTCTTCGTCAAATAAGTTAAAAAAATAAATACATGTTAACTTTTAAGGAAGTTTTTCTGAACCATCGGAAAATATCACAAGCAATACAGTTTTTTTTATCACATCCGTTAATTTTCAGCAAGGAAATTAGACACGAAAGACGAAACACATTCACCATCACTTCTTTCTTCTTTATTGGGTTTATCAGGGCCACTGACAGCATAAGCCGTATCAAGCCCGGCGTCTCGATGTTCCTGGAAGATTTGTTGCCCAAAGTTGGAGCATGAAAGCAAAGGAACAAAAGTTCCTTTGTAAATAGAGATAGAAATTTTAAGTTTCCAATGGTGTTATTCCCACTCCGGCCTCTCTGTCAGTAGTCACGGTGGTGTTACTGTTATGCAAAAATGTGGGATAGCTGGGGGCTTGAGCCTGGTCTAAGGGCAAAGGTAAAAGTTACTCACATCTCAAGCCCAAACCGGCCACCCAGGGCTATCCCAGACAAAACAGAAAGCGCTAAACTGGTATGTGTACTTAAAGGGGTTTGGTAGCAGAGGGTTATTCAAAAATCCCAATTAGGAAAATATATCTATTTAGTCACCATAACATAACATAACAGAAAAACCTTAATCCTAAACGCCCAAATGAGGGTACACAAACAACCACTGGCTGGAGGTCCAGCCACCATAACCACTAGGCCTCGTCAGTGTCAGGCCGTCACTACACTACAAACCTCATTTCTTATTTCCTCACTCCTCCCACAGCACCCTGACCATGTCAGAGCCTGGGTGAACATACAGGTAAGCCATATGAGAGCCTATGACTTGAGTTGGATAAACAAAATGAGTGCACAACTACAAACTTATCTTAAATACACAGCATCTCCGACGCCAGCCTCTACACACCATGCTCACGTCACGTGACTCCCCCAAACCACGCTTACTCCGCATACCCAAACATCCTTGGAAAATAAATCATTAACAGAATTTCTTTATAATTACAGTTAGAGTACTTTACAGTACCCCCAAATGCACCTTATCAATTATAAAATTATTCTTTACAGCTATAATATTCATATTATTATGGCACACTTCTCCACTATATGTACATTACGATGTCATGCAGAACCCTGCATAACACCGCCACCCCCGACCATAGGTCTCACTCTGCTAGTGGGGTCCCTACGGACACCGCTAGGCAAAAAGAAAAAAAAAAGAAAATAAACCCCACATTAAGGTCTGAGGCAATGGACAAAATAACTGGGGAATGACCACCATACAATCACGGTCTTTTGGTACTACAAATATGATATTAACAAACTGAGGTACTAGATTGCAGACATATGAAACTCTCGGAACATAAAAGTGATCAAGTTCTATGCCCAACGAGCTCACAGTCACACTCTTAGACAGCTGTTTTAGGAAAAGGCACCATTACAACACAGCGCTGGCCAGGCGCTGGCGTTGATGCATTTTACCTAAATTACATCAAGCAAACTTACAAACGAGCAAGTAAACTTTGTACAAAAGTGCCCCTGAGGAATGCCGTTTTATGAAGTAACACCAAAGTTCAGTATGTTGCAAGGCAGACCAAACTGTAGGTGCCACCAAAAAAAACTTTTAAACAGTAAGTACATTTTCCAGGAGTTCAAAGAAAAGAAAAACAGATGCTACATGTTAAATTCTACTGAGAAAACAACATCACATTATCACTCCCATCTCACAGCAATCTTTAGTAAACAAAACTGGTTCCCCATGACACACCTCTGTGAGAATCAGGAGAGCACAGGAGAGGGGAAAATATCAGGCCCCCAAAAACAACGGGTGGATAGGCACATAAATCTTGTTGGTGGGACTGTGGCCGTAAAACCCTGGAGTCATCACTGAAGACCCCCAAAAGGTGGACCTCCCAGGCCGCCACCTACATGTCATTCCAAGGACCCTGGAGTCACCCCAGCGGTGATCCAAAAAGGAAAAATTGAAAAAGAGTCCTGGAGAACCAAAACACCTCGGATCAAAAGACATGACCCAAACAGTGGAGGGCATCACCGCCAGCCCAACATTCACTAAAACGTTAGGTCCAACAGTCCCTATACCAACATAAAACAGAGGCGAGGCATTCCAGCCAACACCTAAAAAACCTAGCATACCTTACCTAGGCATGGCCTTTGATGTGACTACCCCCTAAATACACACACACTAGGGAATCCTGATACCTCCAGCTCCAGCTCAACCTGCCCTTCTCCTTTGGGTGGTCCAGGGTTCCATCTACTCGTCTACCGCAAATCACTGCAAAATAAGAATAGATAAGTGATCTATACACTACATCGTGCACTTTAAACACAAGACAAGGTATTAGCAACCACATTCTTCGCTCGCTTCACATAATGAATCACAAGATTAAGAAGTTGGAGAAACAAGGCCCACCTTGTAAGTCTCTGATTGTGGTGCCTCATTAAGTGAAGGAAACGTAAAGGAATATGGTCACTATACACAGTTATAGGGTGAACTGATGAAGATATATGCACCTCAAAATGTTGCACTGCCAACACTAAAGCAAGAGCCTCCTTTTCTATGGAGGTATAACTTCTTTGGTGCCTGCTACTTTTTGCTGAGAAGCAGCCGAGTGGCATTACTTCTCCTGCTCTACCCTGCAACAAGACTGACCCAACCTCTGTATCATTTTGCAAAACCCGGGGTGGGTAACTCAGGATTACATATAAAAGATCTTGAGGGTTAATGGCATACAAAAGGTACATGCACAGAGATATTAAAGTTACAAATACGGGTGTGTCCTTGGCACACATGGTCATGGGAAGCAGATGACCCACCCACTGTTCATTCACACAATTTGCATGTAGTTCGTAAAGAGGAGACAAAACCTTATTTTTTAACTGTACCTGGCGGCAGTCAGTGCACGTTTTCAAGGTATCACATAGTGTGAGACCAGTAAAAGACAACGTCCACCGACTCTCGCTGGATACAAACACAGTCTCTAGAAATAAACACTTCACTTCCTTCAAGGAACCTATTTCACCCCAGCTTACATCATGCCAGACCTGCTGACATTTCACAAATTCGGAAACCTCTACCTCATGGGGTTTAACATGGCCCCATTTTTCAGCATCCCAAAACTCTTTCACTAAGGTGCACCATGGCTGAGCCAACACTTTAACCAGTCTTTCAGAAGATCCAAATCTTCCACAATCTCTTACAATTTTCTTGCTTACATTATCTTTCTCAGGGACTTTATCCATCATCATTTTGAAGGCACCACACAGTTCCATCATAGCCTTCCCAGAACCCGGTTCCAATGCCAATCAAATCTCTCCAGCTTCCAGAATGTGTAGCACCACCTCATAGTCCCACGTCATCCTGGGCGGACTGGCAGACTGGTGCACTAGTGCCATCGACCTCATCGTAGCCAAGAATTTTCTGAAACCGAGAAAAAACACCGCTGGGGAAACATCACCATCCTCACGTAGCACATGACTTAATGATTCCAGAGTGCTTCCCCACACGGTAATGAAAGGGAGGGGAATTCCCTCCTCCCAGTCCTTCTGGTACTGGGGAAAACAAACATGCATTGCTCTGAGAGACTGGGAAAACCATGGAGCTTTTCTTTGACTCCTAGGATGATATACATTGGTAAATTTAACCTCAAGTAGGCCTCTCAAAACTACATGACATTTCATAAAATGTGACTTCTGGGTGATTTGTGCAAAGCCTAAGAGACAAAAATGTTTCACCAGAAATCTCAAAACCACACACACAAAATTAATCAGAAAGGGTATAGACTCTGGTAACCTGTTAGAAAAGGAATTTATTAATAAACACTGATTATTTAGCTCTCCCGTCTTAACACTGAAATGCCGTTCCTTCAGAATCTGTAAAAAATACTGACAAAGACACTTTAATAGTTCTGCCGCGTCCACGTAAGCACAGGTCCTCTTAAAAAGAGTCTTGCTCATTTGATCAACTCTGCAAAATAAACACTTGGTAAATTTGGGAACCACATCCTCCGCGACAACTGATAAATGAATAGCGTTCCGGAGGTCACAACCTTCCCGGGCCTCACTCAGCTGCTGCAAAGTCAGGGGATTTTTTCCCACATCAGCACCAAGACCACTTCTCCAACCGAGTTGCGGTTGAGCCGGTTCATCACTGCTCAGAGTCTCCTGCAGGTCAGACTCAATGAACAGGCTCCCCATGCCCAAACCATCACCACAGTGTGCAGAAAGGTCACAGTGAGGCACAGCTCCTGCCTTGTTCCCCTGTTTAGTCCGAAAGCACATTGAAAAATTTTCAGGTACCGTTGCTCCAATTGGGTCATTACCACCTTGTAAAGCCGGGTCCTGTAAAACCAAACATTCCTCACTTTTGAGGAGTCCCACAACATTGTTGCCTAGTAGAAGGTCAACTCCTGCAAAAGGTACATCTTCTGCAATACCTACAGGTAGGTACCCAGACTGGTACTCAGACTCTATCCATAACCTGTGCACTGGAGTCCTGACAGGGACTCCAGTTATCCCTTTAAGAAAAATGTCCAATCCGGTGTAGGTATCATCCGACACTGGCAATACACCCATGCGAAGCAAGGTGTATGTGCTACAAGTGTCCCTCAAAGACATAACACCCGTGACCCTACCTTCATTTTGGTGTAAGGCTACAGTAGACTTACTTGAATAGACCTTCATCCGAGGGTCAAAGACAGCTGGTCTTCTTTGGATACCTTGGGGCAAGACTGCAATGCAAGCCACATCATGTGTAATCGGCGTATTTACTGGAGAAGCATCTGCCGCAGCCTGGTCCCTAAGCATCTTTCGACAATATGTCTGCAGGTGGCCCTGTTTATTGCAATATGTACAGTGATAAGGTTTAAAGGCCCCCTGCCCATTTGACCTAGGTTGGATCCCTTGGTTCTGGGGAACTGGGCTCGTCCCACCTGTTCCTTGTAGTCCTGGACCTGTGACAGCTGACTTAAAACCTCCTCGAGTGGGTACTGGAAAATTAGGGTTATTAAAACTCTTTTGGTTATTAGGCTGATAAATGGGTGGCTTAAACTTCTGAAATTTCTTATTCCTATTGGTGGGTGGAGAAAACTTACCATTATTAGTATGTGGGGTGTGGTAACTACTACCAAATTTTTGGTTAACTAAAAATCTGTCACCCAGCTGTAAAGCATTATTAAAATCATCAAGATCCTTCTCCTCAAGATATGCCTTAAGGTCAGAAGGAACATTTCCCAAAAGATCCTCTAACAAAATTAAGGTAATTACATCTTCATAATTGCCTACCACCCCCGTTGAGCGACACCACCTATTTAGAAGTGACATCTCCTTACCATATTCCACCAAAGACTGCCCTGACTGAAACTTTAGTCCTCTGAATTTCTGCCGGTACCTTTCCGGCAACATTTGATAAGCTAGTAAAACTACCTCTTTTAGCTTATGATAATCAGAAAAGGCAGATCCTTCTAAAGAACTAATAGCCTGTAACCCTTTACCAACTAATTGGGTTCTTGCTAATGTCGCCCATTCCTTTTCCAGCCAAACTTGGGATTTGGCCGTACTTTCAAATAACAGAAAAAACTTGTCTGGGTCTTTCTCTAGGAATTTGGGCACAAATTTTATGGCTTTATCCAAATGAAAAACATCTACCCATGTGTCTGTGTCTGGGTGAGAAGCAAGCTGCCTCTCTTTAGCTCTTTCTTGAGCCCTAAGCTCCTCTAAGGCTCTCTGTTCCTGGATCTTTGTGCGCTCAATCCTTAACCGTTCCTTTTCTTCTGCAACTAGGGCTAATTTCATTTGTAAAATTACTACTTCCTTATCCAGGTCCCTATCATGGGGATTTGATTCAATGTCACCTTCCAAATGCATGTCAACCTCAAAATTTTCACAAGTGTCAGCCATTTTGGGAAATAATAGCACCAAATCTTGCTACCAGCCACAGAACTTACTAATATAAAATAATAAAGCACACAGCAAGGTACATATACTGAAGCAGTATATTCACAAGGAGTTGTCATGTGACTCCCTCAAATTAAACAGGATTGCACACAAAAAGAAAACCCTGGCAGAAAAAAAAATAAGAGCTACTGCACCTGCAAAGGTAAATTATTTCCAGAAATTTAGGTAAGCATAACCCCCTAAAAATCAGCAAGATTGTACCTGCAAGGGTAAATTATGCACAAAATATCAAGTATTAATAACACCCTAAAAATCAACAATATGGCACAGAAAGATAAATGATTTATAAAGTATTAATTAATAATAACACCCTAAAACCAGCAATATTATACAGAAAAGTAAATTATTCACAGGGTATTAATTAATAACAACATCCTAAAAAACAGCAATGTTGTACACAAAAGTAAATTATTATTTTAGTGTGAGTGTTATAGTGAATGCTTCCTCTGACCAACCCAGTAAAAAATGATTATTGACTTTCCAGGTTGCAAACTTGAATTACCACATACAATTTGATAATTCTCCCATATACAGGCCCCCATGTTATGCAGAAATGTGGGATAGCTGGGGGCTTGAGCCTGGTCTAAGGGCAAAGGTAAAAGTTACTCACATCTCAAGCCCAAACCGGCCACCCAGGGCTATCCCAGACAAAACAGAAAACGCTAAACTGGTATGTGTACTTAAAGGGGTTGGGTAGCAGAGGGTTATTCAAAAATCCCAATTAGGAAAATATATCTATTTAGTCACCATAACATAACATAACAGAAAAACCTTAATCCTAAACGCCCAACTGAGGGTACACAAACAACCGCTGGCTGGAGGTCCAGCCACCATAACCACTAGGCCTCATCAGCATCAGGCCGTCACTACACTACAAACCTCATTTCTTATTTCCTCACTCCTCCCACAGCACCCTGACCATGTCAGAGCCTGGGTGAACATACAGGTAAGCCATATGAGAGCCTATGACTTGAGTTGGATAAACAAAATGAGTGCACAACTACAAACTTATCTTAAATACACAGCATCTCCGACGCCAGCCTCTACACACCATGCTCACGTCACGTGACTTCCCCAAACCACGCTTACTCCGCATACCCAAACATCCTTGGAAAATAAATCATTAACAGAATTTCTTTATAATTACAGTTAGAGTACTTTACAGTACCCCCAAATGCACATTATCAATTATAAAATTATTCTTTACAACTATAATATTCAAATTATTATGGCACACTTCTCCACTATATGTACATTACGATGTCATGCAGAACCCTGCATAACAGTTACTCCCACTCCCGCCTCCCTGACAGAAGTCACGGTGGTGTTATTCCCACTCCAGCCTCCCTGACAGAAGTCACGGTGGTGTTATTCCCACTCCAGCCTCCCTGACAGAAGTCACGGTGGTGTTATTCCCACTCCGGCCTCCCTGACAGAAGTCACGGTGGTGTTATTCCCACTCCGGCCTCCCTGACAGTAGTCACGGAGGTGTTACTCCCACTCCGGCCTCCCTGACAGAAGTCACGGTGGTGTTATTCCCACTCCGGCCTCCCTAACAGAAGTCACGGTGGTGTTATTCCCACTCCAGCCTCCCTGACAGTAGTCACGGTGGTGTTATTCCCACTCCAGCCTCCCTTACAGTAGTCACGGTGGTGTTACTCCCACTCCAGCCTCCCTGACAGTAGTCACGGTGGTGTTACTCCCACTGCAGCCTCTAAGCAGCCACGGTAGTGTTCTTATTTGTGATCATGCACCAGAGTTAACACTGAACCAACTAGAAATATTTCATTCGCTGAGCGATCCAAAAAAGTTATCCTCTACCTTACTGTTCTTCTGTGTTACTGTATTGTTCATCTGTGTTATTGTACTGCTCTTCTGTGTTGCTGTACTGGTCGTCTGTGTTGCTGTACTGGTCTTCTGTGTTACTGTACTGGCCAGGCTGCACCACCGACCACTGGCCAGGCTGCACCACCGACCACTGGCCAGGCTGCACCACCGACCTCCAGAATTCTTTTAATCCAGAGATCGAGAGATCTTTTTATATTTATGATTTTGTATTATGCGTTACTGATTTTTCATTTTGTGCAACTGATCTAGTCTTGCATAAGATCAACTATATGAGTGTCTTCTTTACCTTATCCTTCTTACCTTTACATCATCTGCGGAAAATTTGACTTAATTTTCCTAAATTTATAAGGCATAAATTGTGTTGCCGTTGGTTTATAATTAATTTACGAGTGAAAAAGGAACCAACAGAAGAGAGAGACGGGAGGAGAGGGAGGGAGGGGGGTGAGACGCCATAATGGAAATTTAGTGATTAAATCAATTGTCATCGGGGCTAAATTGGAGTGGAGCTGCCTCAGAGGACCAGAAAATAATGAGATGACGCCATACACTGCGAACTGCGAAGAAAATACAGTACAGTAGTTTACGTTGTACAGTAGTTCACGTTGTACAGTAGTTTACGTTGTACAGTAGTTCACGTTGTACAGTAGTTCACGTTGTACAGTAGTTCACGTTGTACAGTAGTTTACGTTGTACAGTAGTTCACGTTGTACAGTAGTTTACGTTGTACAGTAGTTCACGTTGTACAGTAGTTCACGTTGTACAGTAGTTCACGTTGTACAGTAGTTTACGTTGTACAGTAGTTCACGTTGTACAGTAGTTCACGTTGAACAGTAGTTCACGTTATACAGTAGTTTACGTTGTACAGTAGTTTACGTTGTACAGTAGTTCACGTTGTACAGTAGTTCACGTTGTATAGTAGTTCATGTTGCACAGTAGTTCACGTTGTATAGTAGTTCATGTTGCACAGTAGTTCACGTTGTACAGCAGTTTACGTTGTACAGAAGTTTACGTTGTACAGTAGTTCACGTTGGTCTTCTTATTTCTGACTGACTAGGTAGCGTTAGGATATATTCCACCTGTGGTCCAAATTGTTAAGTGTTAATTATTAAAAGATTATTTAATATGTTCAACATATGCTGCATTAATGTTCATATTTGTAACAGACTCCACCACGTTTCTGTTTTTCAAGTCAAACCCAATTCGTACAGTACACTCAAATTAATTATACCAAAATTACTTATACCAGAATTAATTATACCAGAATTACTTATACCAGAATTAATTATACCAGAATTACTTACACTAGAATTATTTATACCTGAATTACTTATACCAGAATTAAATATTAATAACTAATTTTAGGTCTCGCTTAAGGAACTTTGATGCACTCTTTCCCCATGAACCATGGAATAAGTGGTAAGTTACTAAATGCTGTAAAGAGCTTTTATGAGGATAGTGAGGCTCAGGTTAGCGTGTGTAGAAGAGAGGGAGAATACTTCCCGGTAAAAGTAGGTCTTAGACAGGGATGTGTAATGTCACCATGGTTGTTTAATATATTTATAGATGGGGTTGTAAAAGAAGTAAATGCTAGGGTGTTCGGGAGAGGGGTGGGATTAAATTATGGGGAATCAAATTCAAAATGGGAATTGACACAGCTACTTTTTGCTGATGATACTGTGCTTATGGGAGATTCTAAAGAAAAATTGCAAAGGTTAGTGGATGAGTTTGAGAATGTGTGTAAAGGTAGAAAGTTGAAAGTGAACATAGAAAAGAGTAAGGTGATGAGGGTATCAAATGATTTAGATAAAGAAAAATTGGATATCAAATTGGGGAGGAGGAGTATGGAAGAAGTAAATGTTTTCAGATACTTGGGAGTTGACGTGTCAGCGGATGGATTTATGAAGGATGAAGTTAATCATAGAATTGATGTGGGAAAAAAGGTGAGTGGTGCGTTGAGGTATATGTGGAGTCAAAAAACGTTATCTATGGACGCAAAGAAGCGAATGTATGAAAGTATAGTAGTACCAACACTCTTATATGGATGTGAAGCTTGGGTGGTAAATGCAGCAGCGAGGAGACGGTTGGAGGCAGTGGAGATGTCTTTTCTAAGGGCAATGTGTGGTGTAAATATTATGCAGAAAATTCGGAGTGTGGATATTAGGAGAAGGTGTGGACTTAATAAAAGCATTAATCAGAGGGCAGAAGAGGGGTTGTTGAGGTGGTTTGGTCATTTAGAGAGAATGGATCAAAGTAGAATGACATGGAAAGCATATAAATCTATAGGGGAAGGAAGGAGGGGTAGGGGTCGTCCTCGAAAGGGTTGGAAAGAGGGGGTAAAGGAAGTTTTGTGGGCGAGGGGCTTGGACTTCCAGCAAGCGTGCATGAGCGTGTTAGATAGAAGTGAATGGAGACGAATGATACTTGGGACCTGACGATCTGTTGGAGCGTGAGCAGGGTAATATTTAGTGAAGGGATTCAGGGAAACCGGTTATTTTCATATAGTCGGACTTGAGTCCTGGAAATGGGAAGTACAATGCCTGCACTTTAAAGGAGGGGTTTGGGATATTGGCAGTTTGGAGGGATATGTTGTGTATCTTTATACGTACATGCTTCTAAACTGTTGTATTCTGAGCACCTCTGCAAAAGCAGTAATAATGTGTGAGTGTGGTGAAAGTGTTGAATGATGATGAAAGTATTTTCTTTTTGGGGATTTTCTTTCTTTTTTGGGTCACCCTGCCTCGGTGGGAGACGGCCGACTTGTTAAATATATATATATATATATATATATATATATATATATATATATATATATATATATATATATATATATATATATATATATACATAATCAATAAGCCGGCCGTCTGCCACCGAGGCAGAGTGACCCAAAAAGAAAGACAATCCCAAAAAAGAAAATACTTTCATCATCATTCAACATTTTCACCACACTCACACATTATCAATGTTTTTGCAGAGGCGTCCAGATACAACAGTTTAGAAGTATATATAAAGATATATAAAATATCCCTCCAAACTGCCAATATCCCGAACTCCTCCTTTAGAGTGCAGGCAACATTGTACTTCCCATTTCCAGGACTCAAGTCCGGTTATATAAAAATAACCGGTTTCCCTGAATCCCTTCACTAAATATTGCCCTGTTCACACTCCAACAGCTCGTCAGGTCCCAAAAACCATTCGTCTCCATTCACTCCTTTCTACCTTTTCCCAATCCCTCCAACCTTTTCGAGGACCACCCCTACCCCGCCTTCGTTTCCCTACAGATTTATATGCTCTCTATGTCATTCTACTTCGATCCATTCTCTCTAAATGACCAATCCACCTCAACAACTCCTCTTCAGCCCTCTGACTAATACTTTTATTAACTCCACACCTTTGCTAATTTCCACACTTCGAATTCTCTGCATAATATTTACACCACACATTGCCCTTAGACAGGACATCTCCACTGCCTCCAACCCTTCTCCAAGAGCTTTTTGCACCTCTTCTTAAAGCTATGTATGGATCCTGCCTCCACTACATATCTCCAGATTGTTCCACTTCTTGACAACTCTGTGACTGAAGAAATAATTCCTAACATCCCTGTGACTCATCTAAGTTTCCAGTTGTGACCCCTTGTTGTTGTGTCTCATCTCTGAAACATTCTGTCCCTATCTACCATGTCAGTGCCTCTCAGTATTTTATATGTCGTTATCATGTCTCTCCTATCCCACCTGCCTTCCAGCGTCATCAGGTTGATTTTCCTTAACTTTTCCTCGTAGAGCTTGGCTCCGGGGCTAGGCTTATTGGAAAGCTTCTCCCTTTCTTTAATCTCTTGACGTGTTTCACCAGGTGTGGGTTCCATTCTGGTTCTGCATACTCCAATATGGGCTTGACGTACACAATGTACAGTATCTTGAATGACTCCTTAATTTTATGTTGAAAAGCTCTGCTTAGGTTTCTCAGGCGCCCATAGGCATCAGCAGTTATTTGGTTGATGTGCGCGTCAGGAGCTGTGCTAGGTATGATGCTCACCCCTAGATCCTTTATCCTAAGTGAGTTCTGCATCCTTTGATCTCTTAGGCTATATTCCGTCTGAGGTCGTCTTTGTCCTTCCCCAAACATCATAACTTTACACTTGCTGGGATTAAACTCCAGGGGTCGTTTGTCGGACCAGAATCGCATTCTGTTCAGATTTCCTTGTAGGCTTACCTGATCCTCGTCCACTTGTATTCTCTTTATTAGCTTCATATTGGCTGCAAACAGGGACACCTCTAAATCTGTCCCCATCTATTATGTCATTCACATATATTAGAAACAGCATTGTACCTAGGACTGACCTTTGTGGAACTCCACTCGTCACGTGCACCCACTCTGACACCTCGCCACATGCAAACACACATTGTTTCCTTCCTGTTATGTATTTGCTGATCAATTGTAGTACTTTTCCTGCTATTTCTGCCTGCTCCTCTGTTTTTTTAACCAGTCTCTTGTGTAGTACTGTGTCATAAGCCTAGTTGCAATCAAAGAAGATGCAGCCCACCCATCCCTCTTTCTCCTGTCTTATTTCTGTTACCTTATTGTAGAACTCCATTAGGTTTGTGATGTAGGATTTTCCTTCCCTGAAACCGGTCTGATTGTCATGTTTGAGCCAGTTCCTTTCTCAGTGCTCTACCACTCTTTCCCTGATGATCTTCTTATATAAGTTTACATACATTTCAGCGACACAGGTTTGTAGTTAAGTGCTTCCTGTCTGTCTGTCTCCTTAAAAATGAGACTACTTTTGCTGTCTTCCACATCCCAGGCAGTTGCCCAGTTTCGATGGATTTATTGAAGATTGTTGTTAGTGGCACACCTACCGCATCCGTTTCTTCTCTCAGGACCCATAGAGTGATGCTCTCTAGGCCCACCGTCTTCCAGGTATCTAGTTCACGTAGTAGTTTCTTCACCTCCTTGGGTATGCAGGTACTCATGTAAGTTAAAACAAACGAATAAAGAGTATTAGAATAGGCCTAATTATCTATGAAGTTTCGTGCAAGTTATTTATGCCTTCCATGTCTCCCCAATCTTCTCTTGCAAACATGCATGGAGGGAGGAAGAAAGAGTTGAAGGGCGATGTGGGAGGGACGGAGGGAGGGACGGAGGAAGGGAGGGAGGAAGGGAGGGAGAGTGGGAGGTAGGGAGAGAGAGAGGAAGGGAGGGGTTAATGGAGTGAGGGAGTGTAAGAAAGGAAGTTTAGCTAAATATTTGTAGGTAGCGTCAGTGTGTCACGATGATGCTGAAGCAGAGAAGCTACTCACTACAGAAGCCACCACTACTCTTACTGCTCAAGGGTTTACTGTTACGTCATCTCCTGCCCTCAGGGCAAGGAAATCAGAATTCCTTAAAAAACTTGACAAGATTCTGACGTCTCAATCAACTGCTGAACTCAAGTCATCCATCGAGACGCAAAATACGTGGGCTATTGTTGACAGCATTACAAAAATCCCAAATGCAACGTCCATGCTCAAGGTCACCTTCACCGACGTGAACATGGCTGCCACTGCTCTGAACGAAGGTCTTGCTGTCTACTACTACTACATCAGTCCTACCTACATTGAAGCAGAGAGATATCACTACATCCAACATTGCTGGAACTGTTATTCATACCATCACACCACCAAAGCATGTCCAGTAAAAGACAAGAAGTTCTGCACTACATGTGGTAGTGAGGGACACGCCTTCAGTTCCTGCACCGCTGCTGCTCCAACACAACCAGCGTGCTTAAACTGCAAGAGTAATGATCACCATACACTGGCAGCAAAATGTCCTACAAGAAAGGATATTATGAAGAAAACACAAGATGCAGCAAAGAAAAAATCTACTAGCAACACTCCAACGTATGCAGCAATTGCAAAAATACAAGCAGACACTACAAAATTACTTCAAGCATCTACTCAGCCCGCCTCCACCACCACCACTACCATCACTCCTCCAACATGTGACGTAACGAAGATTCACTACTGTCTACTATACGCTCATATGCAAAACATGGCTGTACCTGGATCATTTAACTCTACCATCAACGAGTTATTTGCATTAAATAACATGCCTTCATTTACATTTCCAGCATCTCCACCTTCTGAAGAAATTCTCAAATTCACCAAAAACTTAATTACCAACTCTTCTGCAGAAGTTCCATCAACACCACCAACTAGTGACGTCAATCCAACAACGACCAATGAGAAGCCTCCACCGCCACCACCTCTCACTGAATCCAACCAATCAGAAGCCTTGCCACCAGAAACATCTTCTAATTCGTCTACTGAAGTTGAAAACGAAGCAACACCACCTTCCTCTACTCCACCACCGCCTTCTCTACTTAGCTCACGTCGATTAACTGGAACACCATGGGTTAAACACAAGGGACTCATATTCTACACCACGAGGCTGTACCCTGCAAGCATGACTCGCCTAGAACTCATCCAACATCTCCAAGACAACACTGCATCGTACCAAAGCGAAGAAAGACCATTCCCTACCTACAACCAGATACTCCACCAACTCCAAACCAAAGAATACTACTACAGCTCTCCCATACGTGTGATACAAATCTCTCGAAAACAATTTAACGCACTGATAAACGGTTTAAGACCATAACCAACTCATCCTGCTTGCTGCCTTCTGACACTCCCAGCTCCTGCCGCTGCCTTCGCCATCCTCTCCTAGTGAGCCAAGCAATGACATCATTCAAGCCTCTCTATCTACGTCTCCAGTACTTTTGTACCACATGTCCCAAAGTGGTTGGGCCACTTGCCTTGATTCCTCTTCTTCCCCTCCTCCCCATCCTTTTCCAGTTATTTCCATCCTTCCTTATCCTTCTTCCTTCCCATCTTACGACAGCTCTCGTCGTCCTCGATTCGATTCGATTCGAGGTAGCGTCACAGTCGTGTCCACACAGTAACTTCTCCTTAGTCAGTGTTCATAAGTTGGAACAAAATCAAACTATTACTATGTACAGTAGTTCTGTCTAACATTTATCAATAAATTATAAAATAACTTTTTTGTGTTATGGTCTACCATAAAATGCTCAGTTAATTGCAGCATAATGTAACTGTTCCGGACCTGCACTAACAACATAATGTAACTGTTCCGGACCTGCACTAACAACATAATGTAACTGTTCCGGACCTGCACTAACAACACATTTGACTTTAATTAGAAAATAACTCGCCTTGATATTCTAGCACCAGGAAGGAAAGATGATGGAACACTCCATCCAGCAGACACTGTACCTACAATTTAAACACACACACCATCCAGAAGACACTGTACCTACAACAGTAACAGACAGTATACAGCAGGCACTATACCTACAACAGTAACACACACAGCATCCAGAAGACACTGTACGTACAACAGTAACACACATTATCCAACAAACACTGTACCTACTACAATAACACACACCATTCACCAGATACTGCACCTACAACAGTAACACACTATCCAGTAGACACTGTACCTACAGCCGTAAGATACACACCATTCAGCTAACACTGTACCTACAACAGTAACACACACCATGCAGGAGACATTGTACCTATAACAGCAACACACCATCCAGCAGACACTGTACCTACAACAGTAACGCACACCATCCAGCAGACACTGTACCTACAACAGTAACGCACACCATCCAGCAGACACTGTGCCAAAAACACACACACACACACACACTGGCTGAGGTGGCAAGAAGAGCTCACTCGAGCAGAACAAAGTTGCTGGCTATGGGCGATTTCAACCATGGGGAGATTGGGAAAACCTGGAGCCACACGGGGGTCCCGAAACATGGAGATCCAAGATGATGGATGTGGTACTGGAAAACCTCATGCACCAACATGTTAAGGACACTACCAAAGTGAGAGGGGAGGACGAACCAGCAAGACTGGACCTTGTGTTCACCCTGGGCAGTTCAGACATTGAGTACATCACATATGAGAGTCCCCTAGGAGCTAGTGACCATGTGGTTCTGTGCTTTGAATACATAGTAGAGTTGCAAGTAGAGAGGGTAACAGGAGTTGAATGGGAAAAGCCAGACTATAAAAGAGGGGACTACATAAGTTTGAGGAACTTCCTGCAGAAGGTTCAGTAGGACAGAGAACTGGTAAGAAAGTCAGGAAACGAAATGATGGAATACGTAACAACAAAATGCAAGGAGTCAGAAGAAAGGTTTGTTCCCAAGGGTAACAGAAATAATGGGAAGACCAGAACGAGCCCCTGGTTTGCCCGACGGTGTAAGGAGGCAAAAACTAAGTGCAATAGAGAATGGAAAAAGTACAGAAGGCATAGAACGCATGAAAATAGGGAGATCAGTCGCAGAGCCAGGAACGAGTATGCACAGGTAAGGAGAGAGGCCCAGCGACAGTATGAAAATAATATAGCATCGAAAGTCAAGTCTGACCCGAAACTGTTGTATAGCCACATCAGGAGGAAGGCAACAGTCAAAGACCAGGTTATCAGGCTGAGGACAGAAGGTGGGGAACTCACAAGAAACGATCAGGAGGTATGTGAGGAGCTAAACAGGAGATTTAAGGAAGTATTTACAGTAGAGACAGGAAGGGCTCTGGGAAGACAGCACAGAGGGGATATATACCAACAAGTGTTGGATGACATATGAACAACGGAGGAGGAGGTGCAGAAGCTGCTAAGTGACCTTGATATCTCAAAGGCGATGGGACCGGATATCTCCCCTTGGGTCCTTAGAGAAGAAGCAGAAACGCTTTGCGTGCCACTAACCACAATCTTCAATACATCCCTTGAAACTGGGCAACTACCTGAGATATGGAAGACGGCAAATGTAGTCCCCATTTTCAAGAAAGGAGATAGAAACGGGGCACTAAACTACAGACCAGTCTCTGACGTGTATAGTATGAAAAGTCATGGAGAAGATTATCAGGAGGAGAGTGGTGGAGCACCTGGAAAGGAACACGATTATAAATGACAACCATCATGGATTCATGGAAGGCAAATCCTGTGTCACAAACCTTCTGGAGTTTTATAACAAGGTAACAGAAGTAAGACACGAGAGAGAGGGGTGGGTGGATTGCTTTTTCCTGGACTGCAGGAAAGCCTTCGACACAGTTCCACACAAGAGATTAATGCAGAAGCTGGAGGATCAGGGGCGTATAACAGGAAGGGCACTGCAATGGATCAGAGAATACCTGACAGGGTGGCAACAACGAGTCATGGTACATGAAGAGGTATCACAGTGGGTGCTTGTGACGAGCGAGGTCCCACAGAGGTCAGTTCTAGGACCAGTGTTATTTTTGATATATGTGAATGACATGATGGAAGGGATAGACTCTGAAGTGTCACTGTTCGCAGATGATGTGAAGTTGATGAGAAGAATTAAATCGGATGAGGATCAGGCAGGACTACAGAGAGACCTGGACAGGCTGGACACGTGGTCCAGAAACTGGCTTCTCGTTTTCAACCCTGCCAAATGCAAAGTCTTGAAGATTGGGGAAAGGCAGAGAAGACTGCAGACAGAGTATAGGCTAGGTGGACAAAGACTGCAAACCTCACTCAAGGAGAAAGATCTTGGGGTGACCATAACACCGAGCAGGTCTCCGGAGGCAAACATCAACCAGATAACTGCTGCAGCGTATGGGCGCCTGGTAAAACTCAGAATAGCGTTCCGATACCTTAATAAGGAGTCGTTCAAGACACTGTACACTGTGTATGTTAGGCCCATACTGGTGTATGCAACACCAGTTTGGAACCCACACCTGGTCAAGCACGTCAAGAAGTTAGAGAAAGTACAAAGGTTTGCAATAAGGCTAGTTCCAGAGCTCCGGGGAATGTCGTACGAGGAAAGGTTCAGGGAAATCGGACTGACGACGCTGGAGGACAGAAGGGTCAGGGGAGACATGATAATGACATACAAGATACTGCGTGGAATAGATAAGGTGGACAGAGACAGGATGTTCCGCTGAGGGGACACAGAAACAAGGGGTCACAATTGGAAGCTGAAGACTCAGACGAGTCAGAGAGATGTTAGGAAGTATTTCTTCAGTCATAAAGTCGTCAGGAAGTGGAATAGCCTAGCACGTGACGTAGTGGAGGCAGGAACCATACATAGATTTAAGACGAGGTATAAGAAAGCTCAGGGAGCAGAGAAAGAGAGGACCTAGTAGCGATCAGTGAAGAGGCGGGGCCAGGAGCTGAGTCTCGACCCCTCCAACCACAATTAGGTGAGTACACACACACACAAATACTTATTAAAAGTAATATGTTTGCAGGTGCTGTCTGAGGTTGGACTCAAATTAATTTACCTGATGTTTCCTCAGGTAAATAACAACATTAATATTCTAAGTAATACAATAAAAAATACAATAATGTATATGTCACTTTAACATATAGTGTGATATATAGTTTTTACTTGTTTGTAGTGTGTAGACTCACTGTATCTACGGTGAAGAGTGGAACTGTAGTGTGTAGACTCACTGTATCTACGGTGAAGAGTGGAACTGTAGTGTGTGGACTCACTGTATCTACGGTGAAGAGTGGAACTGAAGTGTATGGACTCACTGTATCTACGGTGAAGAGTGGAACTGAAGTGTGTAGACTCACTGTATCTACGGTGAAGTGTGGAACTGAAGTGTGTAGACTCACTGTATCTACGGTGAAGTGTGGAACTGTAGTGTGTAGACTCACTGTATCTACGGTGAAGAATGGAACTGTAGTGTGTAAACTCACTGTATCTACGGTGAAGAGTGGAACTGAAGTGTGTGGACTCACTGTATCTACGGTGAAGAGTGGAACTGAAGTGTGTGGACTCACTGGTACAGAGATCTGTACAGTAACACACAAGTAACACAGAA
The DNA here is from genome assembly GCF_038502225.1 of Cherax quadricarinatus. Taxonomy (NCBI): domain Eukaryota; kingdom Metazoa; phylum Arthropoda; class Malacostraca; order Decapoda; family Parastacidae; genus Cherax; species Cherax quadricarinatus. Next base: position 22,036 of record NW_027195743.1, read on the forward strand.
CAATACAGTAACACACAAGTAACACAGAACAATACAGTAACACACAAGTAACACAGAACAATACAGTAACACACAAGTAACACAGAACATTACAGTAACACACAAGTAACACAGAACAATACAGTAACACACAAGTAACACAGAACAATACAGTAACACACAAGTAACACAGAACAATACAGTAACACACAAGTAACACAGAACAATACAGCAACACACAAGTAACACAGAACAATACAGTAACACACAAGTAACACAGAACAATACAGTAACACACAAGTAACACAGAACAATACAGTAAAACACAAGTAACACAGAACAATACAGTAACACACAAGTAACACAGAACAATACAGTAACACACAAGTAACACAGAACAATACAGTAACACACAAGTAACACAGAACAATACAGTAACACACAAGTAACACAGAACAATACAGTAACACACAAGTAACACAGAACAATACAGTAACACAGTAACACACAAGTAACACAGAACAATACAGTAACACACAAGTAACACAGAACAATACAGTAACACACAAGTAACACAGAACAATACAGTAACACACAAGTAACACAGAACAATACAGTAACACACAAGTAACACAGAACAATACAGTAACACACAAGTAACACAGAACAATACAGTAACACACAAGTAACACAGAACAATACAGTAACACACAAGTAACACAGAACAATACAGTAACACACAAGTAACACAGAACAATACAGTAACACTCAAGTACCGTACAACTTCTTACAATAACAATTCAGTAGAGTAGAGGAACATACTAGAAAATACAAGAACGCTGCTACACACATTAATTAATAAAAAGACCAGCCAGCTAAATTATAAGACAGCCAGCTGTGTGTGTGTGTGTGTGTGTGTGTGTGTGTGTGTGTGTGTGTGTGTATGTGTGTGTGTGTGTGTGTGTGTGTGTGTGTGTGTGTGTACTCACTTAGTGGTGGTTGCAGAGGTCGAGTCATAGCTCCTGGTCCCGCCTCTTCACTGGCCGCTACTGGGTCATTCTCCCTGCACCATGAGCTTTATCATACCTCTGCTTAAAGCTATGAATAGATCCTGCCTCCACTACGTCACTTCCCAGACTATTCCACTTCCTGACTACTCTGTGACTGAAGAAATACTTCCTAACATCCCTGTGATCCATCTGAGTCTTCAACTGCCAACTGTGTCCCCTTGTTCCTGTGTACCATCTCTGGAACATTCTGTCTCTGTCCACCTTGTCAATTCCTCTCGGTATTTTATATGCAGTTATCATGTCCCCCCTATCTCTCCTGTCCTCCAGTGTCATCAGGTCGATTTCCCTTAACCTCTCCTCGTAGTCCTTAGCTCTGGGACTAATCTTGTTGCAAACCTTCGCACTTTCTCTAGTTTCTTTACGTGCTTGGCTAGGTTTGGGTTCCAAAGTGGTGCCTCATACTCCAATATGGGCCTAACGTACACGGTGTAAGGGTCCTGAACGATTCCTTATTAAGTTGGCGGAATGATGTTCTGAGGTTTGCTAGGCGCCCATATGCTGCAGTACTTATTTGGTTGATGTGTGCTTCAGGTGATGTGCCTGGTGTTATACTCACCCTAAGATCTTTTCCCTTGAGTGATGTTTGTAGTCTCTGGCCCTCTAGATTGTGCTCCGTCTGCGGTCTCCTTTGCCCCTCCCCAATCTTCGTGACTTTGCACTTGGTGGAGTTGAACTCCAGGAGCCAATTGCTGGACTAGGCCTGCAGCCTGTCCAGATTCCATTTTAGCGTTTCCTGGTCCTCGTCCAATTGAATTCTTCTCATCAACGTCACATCGTCTGTAAACAGGGACACTTCGGAGTCCATTCCTTCCGTCATGTCGTTCACAAATAATAAAAACAGCACCGGTCCTTGGACTGACCCCTATGGAACCCCACTCGTCACAGGCGCCCACTCTGACACCTCGCCACGTACCATTACTCACTGCTGTCTTCCTTACAAGTATTCCCTGATCCATTGTAGTGCCTTCCTTGTTATCCCTGCCTTGTCCTCCAGTTTTTGCACTAATCTCTTGTATGGAACTTTGTCAAACGCCTTCTTACAGTTCATGAAAATGCAATATACCCACCCCTCTCTCTCTTGTCTTACTGCTGTCACCCTGTCATAGAACTCCAGTAGATTTGTGACACAGGATTTTCCGTCGGTGAAACCGTGTTGGCTGTTGTTGATAAGCTCATTCCTTTCTAGGTGTTCAACCACTCTTCTCCTGATAATCTTCTCCATGACTTTGCATACTATATATGTCAGTGGCACTGGTCTATAGTTTTGTGCGTCATGTCTGTCTCCTTTTTTAAAAATTGGGACTACATTTGCTGTCTTCCATACCTCAGGTGTGTGTGTGTGTGTGTGTGTGTGTGTGTGTACTCACCTAATTGTGGTTGCAGGGGTCGAGACTCAGCTCATGGCGCCGTCTCTTCATCGTGTGCTACTAGGTCCTCTCTCTCCTTGCTCCATGAGCTTTATCATGCCTCATCTTAAAGCTCTCTATGGTTCCTGCCTCCACTAACTCACTTGCTAGGCCATTCCACTTCCCAACTACTCTATGACTGAAGAAATATTTCCTAACATCCCTCTGGCTCATCTGGGTCTTCAACTTCCAATTGTGACCCCTTGTTTCTGTGTCCCCTCTTTAGAACATCCTGTGTCTGTCCACCTTGTCTATTCCACACAGTATTTTGTATGTCGTTATCATGTCTCCCCCTAACCCTCCTGTGCTTCAGTGTCGTCAGTCCGATTTCCCTTAACCTTTCTTCATAGGACATTTCCCTAAGCTCTGGAACTAACCTTGTCGCAAACCTTTGCACCTTTGTGTGTGTGTGTGTGTGTGTGTGTGTGTGTGCGTGTGTGTGTGTGTGTGTGTGTGTGTGTGTGTGTGTGTGTGTGTGTGTGTGTGTGTGTGTGTGTGTGTGTGTGTGTGTGTGTGTGTGTGTGTGTGTGTGTGTTAATATTTTCTATTACTTTAAAGGACATTAGATAAATAAAGCCGTGATAAGTGAAAAATGAGAAAGCCTTTAACTGTTAATTATTTTTCTGACAATTCTTTACCTTTCACCCAATACAAGTGTCTCTCATCCAATACAAATTTCTCTCTTTCATCCAAAACAAGTGTTTCTCTCTCATCCAATACAAGTGTTTCTCTTTCATCGGATACAAATGTCTCTCATTTGACACTTACTTATATCATCACATTTCTCATTATTGATATCTTGAAAATACTGTGTAAGAACTTTCTTCATTTGCTTTATCCAGGATTCTATCAAAAATATTCTTAAGATTTTCCTTATTTTCTCTTCTTGTCTTTGCAATATAATTTCAGTTTAGCAGCTGTGTAAGAAATTATAAACGTACGTATGAGAATGTGTACACATGTGTGTGTATATTAGTAGTGGTTGTATACGTGTGTCAGTGGTATAGAAGTTGTATATTAGTAGTGGTTGTATACGTGTGTCAGTGGTATAGAAGTTGTATATTAGTAGTGGTTGTATACGTGTGTCAGTGGTATAGAAGTTGTATATTAGTAGTGGTTGTATACGTGTGTCAGTGGTGTAGAACTTGCATATTAATAGTGGTTGTATACGTGTGTCAGTGGTATAGAAGTTGTATATTAGTAGTGGTTGTATACGTGTGTCAGTGGTGTAGAAGTTGTATATTAGTAGTGGTTGTATACGTGTGTCAGTGGTATAGAAGTTGTATATTAGTAGTGGTTGTATACGTGTGTCAGTGGTGTAGAAGTTGTATATTAGTAGTGGTTGTATACGTGTGTCAGTGGTGTAGAAGTTGTATATTAGTAGTGGTTGTATACGTGTGTCAGTGGTATAGAGGTTGGATTGTGAGATACTTTATATGTAAGGAAAATCTGTGATTTCTCACAGTTCTTGCTTTGCATATTGTGATTTAACCTGTTTAATGGCACCTTATTGCATATCAGAATATATTTTCACTTTTCCAGTTTTAGGGCGGCAAGTGGAGTGTACTATGTGAACTGGTGTGGTAAGTGGACTGTACTAGGTCAAGTGGTGGTGGTAAGTGAACTGTACTAGGTCAAGTGTTGCTGTTAAGTGTAATGTACTAGGTCAAGTGTTCCTGGTTATTGGATTGTACTAGGTCAAGTGTTGCTGGTAAGTGGATTGTACTACGTCAAGTGTTGGTAGTAAGTGGACTGTACTAGGTCAAGTGTTGCTGTTAAGTGGATTGTACTAGGTCAAGTGTTGGTAGTAAGTGGACTGTACTAGGTCAAGTGTTGTTGGTAAGGGGACTGTACTAGGTCAAGTGTTGGTGGTAAGTGGACTGTACTAGGTCATATGTTGGTGCTAAGTAGACTGTACTACGTCAAGTGTTGGTGCTAAGTGGACTGTATTAGGTCAAGTGTTGGTGGTAAGTGGACTGTACTAGGTCAAGTGTTGGTGATAAGTGGACTGTACCAGGTCAAGTGTTGGTGCTAAGTGGACTGTACTAGGTAAAGTGTTGGTGCTAAGTGGACTGTACCAGGTCAAGTGTTGGTGGTAAGTGGACTGTACCAGGTCAAGTGTTGGTGATAAGTGGACTGTACCAGGTCAAGCGTTGGTGCTAAGTGGACTGTACCAGGTCAAGTGTTGGTGCAAAGTGGACTGTACCAGGTCAAGTGTTGGTACTATGTGGACTGTACTAGGTCAAGTGTTGGTGCTAAGTGGACTGTACCAGGTCAAGTGTTGGTGGTAAGTGGACTGTACCAGGTCAAGTGTTGGTGATAAGTGGACTGTACCAGGTCAAGTGTTGGTGGTAAGTGGACTGTACCAGGTCAAGTGTTGGTGATAAGTGGACTGTACTAGGTCAAGTGTTGGTGGTAAGTGGACTGTACCAGGTCAAGTGTTGGTGATAAGTGGACTGTACTAGGTCAAGTGTTGGTGGTAAGTGGACTGTACCAGGTCAAGTGTTGGTGCTAAGTGGACTGTACCAGGTCAAGTGTTGGTGCTAAGTGGACTGTACTAGGACAAGTGTTGGTGCTAAGTGGACTGTACTAGGTCAAGTGTTGGTGCTAAGTGGACTGTACCAGGTCAAGTGTTGGTGCTAAGTGGACTGTACCAGGTCAAGTGTTGGTGCTAAGTGGACTGTACAAGGTCAAGTGTTGGTGCTAAGTGGACTGTACCAGGTCAAGTGTTGGTGCTAAGTGGACTGTACCAGGTCAAGTGTTGGTGCTAAGTGGACTGTACCAGGTCAAGTGTTGGTGCTAAGTGGACTGTACCAGGTCAAGTGTTGGTGCTAAGTGGACTGTACTAGGTCAAGTGTTGGTGCTAAGTGGACTGTACCAGGTCAAGTGTTGGTGCTAAGTGGACTGTACCAGGTCAAGTGTTGGTGCTAAGTGGACTGTACCAGGTCAAGTGTTGGTGGTAAGTGGACTGTACCAGGTCAAGTGTTGGTGCTAAGTGGACTGTACCAGGTCAAGTGTTGGTGCTAAGTGGACTGTACCAGGTCAAGTGTTGGTGGTAAGTGGACTGTACCAGGTCAAGTGTTGGTGGTAAGTGGACTGTACCAGGTCAAGTGTTGGTGGTGGTGATGGAGACAAACAATATACACAGCTTTAAAGAATGGATATGATCAGTCCCTAAAGACCAGAAATCAACAAAACCGGTAAAAAAAGTTACGAAGCGCGTCCAGGAGCTATGAATCAACCATTGTAAAAAAAAATTTATTTTCCAATTAGATGACAACTTAAGAGTCTTGTCTGTGTTTTTGTTTGTCTTCACTCACCAGAGTTAACTTGTTCCTGTCAGTGTTGTTCCTGTCAGTGTTGTTCCTGTCAGTGTTGTTCCTGTCAGTGTTGTTCCTGTCAGTGTTGTTCCTGTCAGTGTTGTTTCTGTCAGTGTTGTTCCTGTCAGTGTTGTTCCTGTCAGTGTAGTTCCTGTCAGTGTTGTTCCTGTCAGCGTTGTTCCTGTTAGTGATGTTCCTGTTAGTGTTGTTCCTGTCAGTGTTGCTCCTGTCAGTGTTGTTCCTGTCAGTGTTGTTCCTGTCAGTGTTGTTCCTTTCAGTGTTGTTCCTGTCAGTGTTGCTCATGTTAGTGTTTTTCCTGTTAGTGTTGTTCCTGTCAGTGTTGTTCCTGTCAGTGTTGTTCCTGTCAGTGTTGTTTCTGTCAGTGTTGTTCCTGTCAGTGTTGTTCATGTTAATGTTGTTTCTGTCAGTGTTGTTTCTGTCAGTGTTGTTTCTGTCAGTGTTGTTCCTGTCAGTGTTGTTTCTGTCAGTGTTGTTCCTGTCAGTGTTGTTCCTGTCAGTGTTGTTCATGTTAGTGGTGTTACTGTCAGTGTTGTTGCTGCTAGTGTTGTTCCTGTCAGTGTTGTTTCTGTCAGTGTTGTTTCTGTCAGTGTTGTTTCTGTCAGTGTTGTTCCTATCAGTGTTGTTTCTGTCAGCGTTGTTTCTGTCAGTGTTGTTTCTGACAGTGTTGTTTCTGTCAGTGTTGTTCATGTTAGTGTTGTTTCTGTCAGTGTTGTTCCTGTCAGTGTTGTTCCTGTCAGTGTTGTTTCTGTCAGTGTTGTTCCTTTCAGTGTTGTTCCTGTCAGTGTTGTTCATGTCAGTGTTGTTTCTGTCAGTGTTGTTCCTGTCAGTGTTGTTCCTGTCAGTGTTGTTTCTGTAAGTGTTGTTCCTGTCAGTGTTGTTCATGTTAGTGTTGTTTCTGTCAGTGTTGTTTCTGTCAGTGCTGTTCCTGTCAGTGTTGTTTCTGTCAGTGATGTTCCTGTCAGTGTTGTTCCTGTCAGTGTTTTTCATGTTAGTGTTGTTTCTGTCAGTGCTGTTCCTGATAGTGTTGTTCCTGTTAGTGTTGTTCCTGTCAGTGTTGTTCCTGTTAGTGTTGTTCCTGTTAGTGTTGTTCCTGTTAGTGTTGTTCCTGTCAGTGTTGCTCATGTTAGTGTTGTTCCTGTCAGTGTTGTTCCTGTCAGTGTTGTTCCTGTTAGTGTTGTTCCTGTCAGTGTTGCTCATGTTAGTGTTGTTCCTGTCAGTGTTGTTCCTGTCAGTGTTGTTCATGTTAGTGTTGTTCCTGTCAGTGTTGCTCATGTTAGTGTTGTTCCTGTCAGTGTTGTTCCTGTTAGTGTTGTTCATGTTAGTGTTGTTCCTGTCAGTGTTGTTCCTGTTAGTGTTGTTCCTTTCAGTGTTGTTCCTGTTAGTGTTGTTCATGTTAGTGTTGTTCCTGTCAGTGTTGCTCCTGTTAGTGTTGTTCCTGTCAGTGTTGCTCATGTTAGTGTTGTTCCTGTCAGTGTTGTTCCTGTCAGTGTTGTTCCTGTTAGTGATGTTCCTGTCAGTGTTTCTCAGGTCAGTGTTATTCCTGTCAGTGTTGCTCATGTTAGTGTTGTTCCTGTCAGTGTTGCTCATGTTAGTGTTGTTCCTGTCAGTGTTGTTCCTGTCAGTGTTGTTCCTGTTAGTGATGTTCCTGTCAGTGTTTCTCAGGTCAGTGTTGTTCCTGTCAGTGTTGCTCATGTTAGTGTTGTTCCTGTCAGTGTTGTTCCTGTCAGTGTTGTTCATGTTAGTGTTGTTAATGTCAGTGTTGTTCCTGTTAGTGTTGTTCCTATCAGTGTTGTTCATGTTAGTGTTGTTCCTATCAGTGTTGTTCCTGTTAGTGTTGTTCCTATCAGTGTTGTTCCTGTTAGTGTTGTTCCTATCAGTGTTGTTCATGTTAGTGTTGTTCCTGTCAGTGTTGTTCATGTTAGTGTTGTTTCTGTCAGTGTTGTTCATGTTAGTGTTGTTCCTATCAGTGTTGTTCATGTTAGTGTTGTTCCTGACAGTGTTGTTCATGTTAGTGTTGTTCCTATCAGTGTTGTTCATGTTAGTGTTGTTCCTGTCAGTGTTGTTCCCGTTAGTGTTGTTCCTATCAGTGTTGTTCATGTTAGTGTTGTTCCTGTCAGTGTTGTTCATGTTAGTGTTGTTCCTGTCAGTGTTGTTCATGTTAGTGTTGTTCATGTTAGTGTTGTTCATGTTAGTGTTGTTCATGCTAGTGTTGTTCCTGTCAGTGTTGTTCCTGTCAGTGTTGTTCCTGTCAGTATTGTTCCTGTCAGTGTTGTTCCTATCAGTGTTGTTCCTGTCAGTGTTGTTCCTGTCAGTGTTGTTCCTGCCAGTGTTGTTCCTGTTAGTGTTGTTCATGTTAGTGTTGTTCCTGTCAGTGTTGTTCCTGTCAGTGTTGTTCCTGTCAGTGTTGCTCCTGTCAGTGTTGTTCCAGTCAGTGTTGTTCCTGTCAGTGTTGTTCCTGTCAGTGTTGCTTATGTTATTGTTGTACCTGTCAGTGTTGCGCATGTTAGTGTTGTTCCTGTCAGTGTTGTTCCTGTCAGTGTTGTTCCTGTCAGTGTTGTTCATGTTAGTGTTGTACCTGTCAGTGTTGCTTAGGTTAATGTTGTTCCTGTCAGTGTTGCTCATGTTAGTGTTGTTCCTGTCAGTGTTGTTCCTGTTAGTGTTGTTCCTGTTAGTGTTGTTCCTGTCAGTGTTGCTCATGTTAGTGTTGTTCCTGTCAGTGTTGCTCATGTTAGTGTTGTTCCTGTCAGTGTTGTTCCTGTCAGTGTTGTTCCTGTTAGTGTTGTTCCTGTCAGTGTTGCTCATGTTAGTGTTGATCCTGTCAGTGTTGTTCCTGTCAGTGTTGTTCATGTTAGTGTTGTTCCTGTCAGTGTTGTTCCTGTCAGTGTTGTTTCTGTCAGTGTTGTTCATGTCAGTGTTGTTCCTGTCAGTGTTGCTCATGTTAGTGTTGTTCCTGTCAGTGTTGTTCCTGTTAGTGTTGTTCCTGTCAGTGTTGCTCATGTTAGTGTTGTTCCTGTCAGTGTTGTTCCTGTTAGTGTTGTTCATGTTAGTGTTGTTCCTGTCAGTATTGTTCCTGTTAGTGATGTTCCTGTCAGTTTTGCTCAGGTCAGTGTTGTTCCTGTCACTGTTGTTCCTGTCAGTGTTGTTCCTGTTAGTGATGTTTCTGTCAGTTTTGCTCAGGTCAGTGTTGTTCCTGTCAGTGTTGTTCCTGTCAGTGTTGTTCCTGTTAGTGTTGTTCCTATCAGTGTTCTTCATGTTAGTGTTGTTCCTGTTAGTGTTGTTCATGTTAGTGTTGTTCCTGTCAGTGTTGTTCATGTTAGTGTTGTTCCTGTCAGTGTTGTTCATGTTAGTGTTGTTCCTGTCAGTGTTGTTCATGTTAGTGTTGTTCCTGTTAGTGTTGTTCCTATCAGTGTTGTTCATGTTAGTGTTGTTCCTGTCAGTGTTGTTCATGTTAGTGTTGTTCCTGTCAGTGTTGTTCATGTTAGTGTTGTTATAAAGGGGCTTGTTTGGTAGCTGTAGAGCGGGTAGTTAAATGATATACTTCTTCGGAGGCTTCTTAGTTTATTGTTAAGTAGTGGTGGGTTACACAGGCTTGTGTGTTTGTGCCCATGGCCCGGGCAGGGCCATGCCCGCGAGAGAGCTGGGAGGCCTTGTGTGTTGAAGCCAGGCCGCTGTGTGAGTGAGAGCGAGGCAAGTCTGGGCATACTGAAGTGGCAAGGCCTATAGATGGCAGCACTTGAGTGGCGCGAAATATGAACTAAGCTGGCAGACAGCATGGGCTGTCTGTGCAGACAGTACAGGCTGTCTACATACGCTCGGCCACCTACCGCGCGTCGTCCCGACGCGACAATACTGGTAGTAAGAGAAACTCGGTCTCTCTCTCGTAGGAACAGGGCACAGAACACACAATAAAAACATATATATACATATGGACATGGAAAAAAAAACTTCCTACAGGGAGGGAAGAAAAAAACATGTGGGGTGTGCTAAACATCGTGGTCAAAGGCAGTGAGCATCGAAGTGTATCACTGCACGCCTTCCTGCGTCTGGACAGATACTGCAACACGGGAGACATCGCTGCGGCTGAGCTGTGACGTAACAGGGTACGGTCTCCTCTGGAACGGTGAAGCAGACATCGTAGGAGTCGCTGCAGGTTTTCACTCAACCTGGGGCACGACATGCTGGTGCCCTCGAGTGAGGCGTCGACAAAACTCGGCAACTGGGCAGGACTTCTGGCAAGCGACTCAGGAGGACACTTCTCGACTGGTACTGTCGCTGGGCTATCACTGCCGGCGAGCGTGGAGCGAGTTGTGGAGCGAGTCGTGGCAGAGACGACTGGGCGAAACATCTGGGAGTCGTAACATCATACACCAGACTGCAGTGAGAGAGCTAGCAGTCAAAGTGACATCTTCTTTGTGCAGGCTGCTCACTGAAGCTTGTGACACGAGGCTGACACAGCGCCTGCCGACAGGGCTGGCTGCGGCTTGACGAGTATCATCTCTCGACAGTGGAGTTATAGCAGAGGGTAGTCTAAGCGTCCCCAGACTTGTTTCTCTACATATAACTGCACTCTGAAGGTCTGGAGGTGAAGTGAAACAAATCTCGATGGGAATCGTAGCAGGTACGATTCTGCAGAACAACACGAGCGACGAGCATAAAAGCTTTCTGTACAAGGGGGCTCATACGCTCAGGGCTGAGAAATCAGCTGTCAAACACACTGGTCACGGGTGACTTAGTGGTACAACTCAAGGGTCTGACCACAGACCTCACTGGACACACGGAACTTTAAAAACACACCGCTGTACATACGGTACAACATGGCTTAACTAGCAAATGATGCTTTTCTGCGCATAAAACTGACTAAGACATACTAAAATGTGAGAACACTGACTGAGAGGAATTAATTAACACACGACATATATTTTCTCTCAATCTTCTCGACAATACTGAAATAATTACTAGAACACTCGATGTGACATCATGTGATGTCAGGCGTGATGTCGCAAGGTGACGTCAGCAGCAGTGACGTCAACAGACATCTCGAGGTGACGTCAGGCAGACATCGTGAGGTGACGTCAGCAGACATCGTGACGTCAGCAGACATCGTGTGACGTCAGCATCTCGAGGTGACGTCAGGCAGACATCGTGAGGTGACGTCAGCAGACATCGTGAGGTGACGTCAGCAGACATCTCGAGGTGCAGACATCGTGAGGTGACGTCAGCAGACATCTCGAGGTACGTCAGCAGACATCGTGAGGTGACGTCAGCAGACATCGTGACGTCATGAAGTCGGGCAGCATCGTGGGTGGCGTCGATGTGATGCGGGCAGCAGACCACAGCATGAGGCCTGGGACATCTGGTAACTCACGTGGCTTTGTAGGTCTACATGATCGCCCACACCCACGTGACGTCGTAATCCACGTAGCTTCGAGTGGCCTCGGGCACTCGGATACACAGCACTGGCAATGAATTCATACGAAAAACAGCAGAAAACACAGCAGAGGGAGTGGGCAGTGGTGAGTGGTAGTGTGGTGGCGAGGAGCGTGGGTGAGTGTACGGCGAGGGAGGATCTGGCAACTTCCTCCTCTCAAACCCAAAACACGGCGAAACGCACACTGGACGCAGAAATCACCACAAAACTCACCTCTGGCTCGCTGAAACAGCTGTGCTGAGCTGAACAACAACAGCAACATACAAGTGACGCTGAACACGTGACTTGAGAAACAGCGTGGGACACTGTAGCGTGAGACGCTGGGACGCCACTCACAATTCTCGAAGAAATTCGGCAAATTTCGGCTGGATCCTGCTTGTACCTGTGTCTGGATGCTCAAACGTGCAGACACGACATCAGGATAACTCGTTGAGAGACGGATGCTTCTTATGTAGGGTGATGAAGTGAAGGTGACTTCATACCTCTCCTTCCTCTCTCCAGGGTAAACACAACGCTGCGACCACCGCTGGTACCAATATAAATGGGGTTGTTTGGTAGCTGTAGAGCGGGTAGTTAAATGATATACTTCTTCGGAGGCTTCTTAGTTTATTGTTAAGTAGTGGTGGGTTACACAGGCTTGTGTGTTTGTGCCCATGGCCCGGGCAGGGCCATGCCCGCGAGAGAGCTGGGAGGCCTTGTGTGTTGAAGCCAGGCCGCTGTGTGAGTGAGAGCGAGGCAAGTCTGGGCATACTGAAGTGGCAAGGCCTATAGATGGCAGCACTTGAGTGGCGCGAAATATGAACTAAGCTGGCAGACAGCATGGGCTGTCTGTGCAGACAGTACAGGCTGTCTACATTGTTCCTGTTAGTGTTGTTCCTATCAGTGTTGTTCATGTTAGTGTTGTTCCTGTTAGTGTTGTTCCTATCAGTGTTGTTCATGTTAGTGTTGTTCATGTTAGTGTTGTTCATGTTAGTGTTGCTCATGTTAGTGTTGTTCATGTTAGTGTTGTTCCTGTTACTGTTGTTCCTGTCAGTGTTGTTCCTGTTAGTGTTGTTCCTGTCAGTGTTGTTCATGTTAGTGTTGTTCCTGTTAGTGTTGTTCCTGTCAGTGTTGTTCATGTCAGTGTTGTTCCTGTTAGTGTTGTTCCTATCAGTGTTGTTCATGTTAGTGTTGTTCCTGTTAGTGTTGTTCATGTTAGTGTTGTTCATGTTAGTGTTGTTCATGTTAGTGTTGCTCATGTTAGTGTTGCTCATGTTAGTGTTGTTCCTGTTAGTGTTGTTCATGTTAGTGTTGTTCATGTTAGTGTTGTTCATGTTAGTGTTGTTCATGTTAGTGTTGTTCATGTTAGTGTTGTTCATGTTAGTAATGTTCATGTTAGTGTTGCTCATGTTAGTGTTGCTCATGTTAGTGTTGTTCCTGTCAGTGTTGCTCATGTTAGTGTTGCTCATGTCAGTGTTGTTCCTGTCAGTGTTGCTCATGTTAGTGTTGTTCCTGTTAGTGTTGTTCCTGTCAGTCTTGTTCATGTTAGTGTTGTTCCTGTCAGTGTTTCTCCTGTCACTTGTTCCTGTCAGTGTTGTTCCTGTCAGTGTTGTTCATGTCAGTGTTGTTCAAGTCAGTGTTGCTCATGTCAGTGTTGTTCATGTTAGTGTTGTTCCTGTCAGTGTTGTTCCTGTCAGTGTTGTTCCTGTCAGTGTTGTTCATGTCAGTGTTGTTCATGTCAGTGTTGTTCATGTTAGTGTTGTTCCTGTCAGTATTGTTCCTGTCAGTGTTGTTCCTGTTAGTGTTGTTCCTGTCAGTGTTGCTCATTTTAGTGTTGTTCCTGTCAGTGTTGTTCCTGTTAGTGTTGTTCCTGTCAGTGTTGCTCATATTAGTGTTGTTCCTGTCAGTGTTGTTCCTCTCAGTGTTGTTCATGTTAGTGGTGTTCCCGTCAGTGTTGTTCCTGTTAGTGTTGTTCCTGTCAGTGTTGCTCATGTTAGTGTTGTTCCTGTCAGTGTTGTTCCTGTCAGTGTTGTTCCTGTTAGTGTTGTTCCTGTCAGTGTTGCTCATGTTAGTGTTGTTCCTGCCAGTGTTGTTCCTGTTAGTGTTGTTCCTGTCAGTGTTGTTCCTGACAGTGTTGCTCATGTTAGTGTTGTTTCTGTCAGTGTTGTTCCTGTTAGTGTTGTTCCTGTCAGTGTTGTTCCTGTCAGTGTTGTTCCTGTCAGTGTTTCTCTTGTTAGTGTTGTTTCTGTCAGTGTGGTTCCTGTTAGTGTTGTTCCTGTCAGTGTTGCTCATGTTAGTGTTGTTTCTGTCAGTGTTGTTCCTGTTAGTGTTGTTCCTGTTAGTGTTGTTCCTGTCAGTGTTGTTCATGTTAGTGTTGTTCCTGTTAGTGTTGTTTCTGTCAGTGTTGCTCATGTTAGTGTTGTTTCTGTCAGTGTTGTTCCTGTTAGTGTTGTTCCTGTTAGTGTTGTTCCTATCAGTGTTGTTCATGTTAGTGTTGTTCATGTTAGTGTTGTTCCTGTCAGTGTTGTTCATGTTAGTGTTGTTCATGTCAGTGTTGCTCATGTCAGTGTTGCTCCTGTCACTTGTTCATGTCAGTGTTGTTCCTGTCAGCGTTGTTCATGTCAGTGTTGTTCATGTCAGTGTTGTTCATGTCAGTGTTGTTCACATACAACACTGACTATTATTTTGAAGGGAAACACCAGTGTTATTCATTATTAATGTAAAGGTGAATACCTATGTTTTTCTTGTATGTTTTCATTCATCATAGTGAACACTAATATTGTTCTTGTATGTGTTCATTCATCATAGTGAACATTAATGTTGTTCTTGTATGTGTTCATTCATCATAGTGAACGTTAATGTTGTTCTTGTAAGTGTTCATTCATCATAGTGAACATTAATGTTGTTCTGGTAAGTGTTCATTCATCATAGTGAACATTAATCCTGTTCCTGGTGGTGATAGCTCCTTTCACATGAATGAATAAACCTTATGAGAACTTTTTCAGTGGAACTTGGACGACTAACTGACACAGTGAAACACAAAGTGTTGATAATAATTATAATATATGTGAAGACTTTCTCAGTCCTGTCAGATATTAGGTCAGTATTTAACAAGGCTGGAAAATTAAATGGAAACTATAATAACAACATACAAAGATAAACACATCAGAATTGATGCGAAAATGTAAAGCAATTAAACATGAGAATTTGTCCTACTTGAAAGAAAAAATGAAAAGTGAAATACATAAATAATACGTGATTTCAAAGTTAATTTATACAGAGGTTTTGCGTGTTGTTGCGATGTTCATGACACAGAACTTGGAGTGGTGTCGCAACTCAAATCCGTTGTTCGTGACTCGAACGACGGTTTCCATAATACGATTCTGCCAAGAGGTGAACTTATCCTTATCCAGTGTTGAAGACGGTGGATAGCCACTGTTATCACCAGAGTGTTGAGTAGCCCGACAAGACACATAGTTACACTGGGTAGCTGGGTGTATAGCTGGCTGAGGTGATCGGTTAGTGTAGAAGGTTGCTCTTGGATCGTAGGTATTTTAGGCTAGTTCAATGCTCTGGATCTATGCCAGATCCCTGCTGTCCTTATCATAACCTCGTCTCTGTCACATGACCCACGCCGACAAGTCAAGGCTAAAATGAAGAAATAAATACAGTTACAATCTGCTCGCTAAATCACTCATACGATAGGAGTATGACCTTTAAAAGAAATGGTGAGGATTAAAAAAATTACTTTAAATTCAAAGGAAAGCAGGAATAAACACAAGTGTACAGCCCTAAATAAGAGAGAAGCTCTTATTAAGACAAACTCAAATAGAATAAATGATACAGGAGTGGAACGTATATTTACAAGTGCTCGCTTGAGAACTTTGGCGTACCATGAAAATAAAGATTAATAACGAGGGAAGAAAGATAACTGCTAACAATTAATTACAGTTACCATACAGGGAACACAAAGGTTCACACACCACACTAATCGACGCACATAGAAACGTTCACAAATACACTTATACAAATAAATAATTGAAGAAGCTAATAACTGACATAGGTACAATATTAAATATAAATATATGTTCCAAATTTTGACTAGTGGCCAGTTCTTGGTGGACGAACTGTGATAGAGATCTCTCTTGTCTCAGGTAGTCGACGTTCGAGTCTGTCCAGGAGGATGTTATTACAGACCGCAGATTATCTGTGTGTCCTCCTCTGTAATAACATCTACCTTCGTATACTGATATTAATACACTTGTGTAGTAATATCATATATGGACAGTGATTCAAGGCTGGTTAAAACTGCTGACCTCAGGGAAGTGGTGAAGGGTGAATACCTGGATCCACGGACCTGGGGTGGGACTTGCTGACCTCAGGGAAGTGGTGAAAGGTGAATACCTGGAACCACGGATCTGGGGTGGGACTTGCTGACCTCAGGAAAGTGTGGAAGGGTACAATACCTGGAACCACAGACCTGGGGTGGGACTGCTGACCACGGACCGTGGGTAGGACTGGCTAAGGCATCACCCAGACTTGAAGGGAAGGGAAAACATCCGGGGGTCCCCGGATGAATTCCCGGGGAAGGCTTTGATGCAAAAGTTGGGATTACTGAATGTAGGATACGAAGTGGGGTAGGGACAATATCTGAGGGGACACAGATGGACTCCTGGACCCATGAACCTGAGAGTAGGATAGGAAGTATATGTGAGGATGTGGGGAAGGGACAATATCTGAGGGGACACAGATGGACTCCTGGACCCATGAACCTGAGAGTAGGATAGGATGTATAGGTGAGGATGTGGGGAAGGGAGAATATCTGAGGGGACACAGATGGACTCCTGGACCCATGAAACTGAGAGTAGGATAGGAAGTAGGTGAGGATGTGGGGAAGGAAGAATATCTGAGGGGACACAGATGGACTCCTGGACCCATGAAACTGAGAGTAGGATAGGAAGTATAGGTGAGGATGTGGGGAAGGGAGAATATCTGAGGGGACACAGATTGACTCCTGGACCCATGAACCTGAGAGTAGGATAGGAAGTGTAGGTTAGGATGTGGGGAAGGGAGAATATCTGAGGGGACACAGATGGACTCCTGGACCCATGAAACTGAGAGTAGGATAGGAAGTATAGGTGAGGATGTGGGGAAGGGAGAATATCTGAGGGGACACAGATGGACTCCTGGACCCATGAAACTGAGAGTAGGATAGGAAGTATAGAAGTATAGGTGAGGATGTGGGGAAGGGAGAATATCTGAGGGGACACAGATTGACTCCTGGACCCATGAACCTGAGAGTAGGATAGGAAGTGTAGGTTAGGATGTGGGGAAGGGAGAATATCTGAGGGGACACAGATGGACTCCTGGACCCATGAAACTGAGAGTAGGATAGGAAGTGTAGGTTAGGTTGTGGGGAAGGGAGAATATCTGAGGGGACACAGATAGACTCCTGGACCCATGAAACTGAGAGTAGGATAGGAAGTATAGGTGAGGATGTGGGGAAGGGAGAATATCTGAGGGGAAACAGATGGACTCCTGGACCCATGAACCTGAGAGTAGGATAGGAAGTGTAGGTTAGGATGTGGGGAAGGGAGAATATCTGAGGGGACACAGATGGACTCCTGGACCCATGAACCTGAGAGTAGGATAGAAAGTGTAGGTTAGGATGTGGGGAAGGGAGAATATCTGAGGGGACACAGATGGACTCCTGGACCCATGAACCCGAGAGTAGGATAAGAAGTGTAGGTTAGGATGTGGGGAAGGGAGAATATCTGAGGGGACACAGATGACTCCTGGACCCATGAAACTGAGAGTAGGATATGATGTGTAGGTTAGGATGTGGGGAAGGGACAATATCTGAGGGGACACAGATGGACTCCTGGACCCATGAAACTGAGAGTAGGATATGATGTGTAGGTTAGGATGTGGGGAAGGGAGAATATCTGAGGGGACACAGATGGACTCCTGGACCCATGAAACTGAGAGTAGGATAGGAAGTGTAGGTTAGGATGTGGGGAAGGGACAATATCTGAGGGACACAGATGGACTCCTGGACCCATGAAACTGAGAGTAGGATAGGAAGTATAGGTGAGGATGTGGGGAAGGGACAATATCTGAGGGGACACAGATGGATTCCTGGACCCATGAACCTGAGAGTAGGATAGGAAGTGTAGGTTAGGATGTGGAGAAGGCAGAATATCTGAGGGGACACAGATGGACTCCTGGACCCATGAAACTGAGAGTAGGATAGGAAGTGTAGGTTAGGATGTGGGGAAGGGAGAATATCTTAGGGGACACAGATTGACTCCTGGACCCATGAACCTGAGAGTAGGATAGGAAGTGTAGGTTAGGATGTGGGGAAGGGAGAATATCTGAGGGGACACAGATGGACTCCTGGACCCATGAACCTGAGAGTAGGATAGGAAGTGTAGGTTAGGATGTGGGGAAGGGAGAATATCTGAGGGGACACAGATGGACTCCTATACCCATGAACCTGAGTGTAGGATAGGAAGTGTAGGTTAGGATGTGGGGAAGGGAGAATATCTGAGGGGACACAGATGGACTCCTGGACCCATGAACCTGAGAGTAGGATAGGAAGTGTAGGTTAGGATGTGGGGAAGGGAGAATATCTGAGGGGACACAGATGGACTCCTATACCCATGAACCTGAGTGTAGGATAGGAAGTGTAGGTTAGGATGTGGGGAAGGGAGAATATCTGAGGGGACACAGATGGACTCCTGGACCCATGAACCTGAGAGTAGGATAGGAAGTGTAGGTTAGGATGTGGGGAAGGGAGAATATCTGAGGGGACACAGATGGACTCCTGGACCCATGAACCTGAGAGTAGGATAGGAAGTGTAGGTTAGGATGTGGGGAAGGGAGAATATCTGAGGGGACACAGATGGACTCCTATACCCATGAACCTGAGTGTAGGATAGGAAGTGTAGGTTAGGATGTGGGGAAGGGAGAATATCTGAGGGGACACAGATGGACTCCTGGACCCATGAACCTGAGAGTAGGATAGGAAGTGTAGGTTAGGATGTGGGGAAGGGAGAATATCTGAGGGGACACAGATGGACTCCTGGACCCATGAACCTGAGAGTAGGATAGGAAGTGTAGGTTAGGATGTGGGGAAGGGAGAATATCTGAGGGGACACAGATGGACTCCTATACCCATGAACCTGAGTGTAGGATAGGAAGTGTAGGTTAGGATGTGGGGAAGGGAGAATATCTGAGGGGACACAGATGGACTCCTGGACCCATGAACCTGAGAGTAGGATAGGAAGTGTAGGTTAGGATGTGGGGAAGGGAGAATATCTGAGGGGACACAGATGGACTCCTATACCCATGAACCTGAGTGTAGGATAGGAAGTGTAGGTTAGGATGTGGGGAAGGGAGAATATCTGAGGGGACACAGATGGACTCCTATACCCATGAACCTGAGTGTAGGATAGGAAGTGTAGGTTAGGATGTGGGGAAGGGAGAATATCTGAGGGGACACAGATGGACTCCTATACCCATGAACCTGAGAGTAGGATAGGAAGTGTAGGTTAGGATGTGGGGAAGGGAGAATATCTGAGGAGACACAGATGGACTCCTATACCCATGAACCTGAGAGTAGGATAGGAAGTGTAGGTTAGGATGTGGGGAAGGGAGAATATCTGAGGGGACACAGATGGACTCCTATACCCATGAACCTGAGAGTAGGATAGGAAGTGTAGGTTAGGATGTGGGGAAGGGAGAATATCTGAGGAGACACAGATGGACTCCTATACCCATGAACCTGAGAGTAGGATAGGAAGTGTAGGTTAGGATGTGGGGAAGGGAGAATATCTGAGGGGACACAGATGGACTCCTATACCCATGAACCTGAGAGTAGGATAGGAAGTGTAGGTTAGGATGTGGGGAAGGGAGAATATCTGAGGGGACACAGATGGACTCCTGGACCCATGAACCTGAGAGTAGGATAGGAAGTGTAGGTTAGGATGTGGGGAAGGGAGAATATCTGAGGGGACACAGATGGACTCCTGGACCCATGAACCTGAGAGTAGGATAGGAAGTGTAGGTTAGGATGTGGGGAAGGGAGAATATCTGAGGAGACACAGATGGACTCCTATACCCATGAACCTGAGAGTAGGATAGGAAGTGTAGGTTAGGATGTGGGGAAGGGAGAATATCTGAGGGGACACAGATGGACTCCTATACCCATGAACCTGAGAGTAGGATAGGAAGTGTAGGTTAGGATGTGGGGAAGGGAGAATATCTGAGGGGACACAGATGGACTCCTGGACCCATGAACCTGAGAGTAGGATAGGAAGTGTAGGTTAGGATGTGGGGAAGGGAGAATATCTGAGGGGACACAGATGGACTCCTGGACCCATGAACCTGAGAGTAGGATAGGAAGTGTAGGTTAGGATGTGGGGAAGGGAGAATATCTGAGGAGACACAGATGGACTCCTATACCCATGAACCTGAGAGTAGGATAGGAAGTGTAGGTTAGGATGTGGGGAAGGGAGAATATCTGAGGGGACACAGATGGACTCCTATACCCATGAACCTGAGAGTAGGATAGGAAGTGTAGGTTAGGATGTGGGGAAGGGAGAATATCTGAGGGGACACAGATGGACTCCTGGACCCATGAACCTGAGAGTAGGATAGGAAGTGTAGGTTAGGATGTGGGGAAGGGAGAATATCTGAGGGGACACAGATGGACTCCTGGACCCATGAACCTGAGAGTAGGATAGGAAGTGTAGGTTAGGATGTGGGGAAGGGAGAATATCTGAGGGGACACAGATGGACTCCTGGACCCATGAACCTGAGAGTAGGATAGGAAGTGTAGGTTAGGATGTGGGGAAGGGAGAATATCTGAGGGGACACAGATGGACTCCTATACCCATGAACCTGAGAGTAGGATAGGAAGTGTAGGTTAGGATGTGGGGAAGGGAGAATATCTGAGGGGACACAGATGGACTCCTGGACCCATGAACCTGAGAGTAGGATAGGAAGTGTAGGTTAGGATGTGGGGAAGGGAGAATATCTGAGGGGACACAGATGGACTCCTGGACCCATGAACCTGAGAGTAGGATAGGAAGTGTAGGTTAGGATGTGGGGAAGGGAGAATATCTGAGGGGACACAGATGGACTCCTGGACCCATGAACCTGAGAGTAGGATAGGAAGTGTAGGTTAGGATGTGGGGAAGGGAGAATATCTGAGGGGACACAGATGGACTCCTATACCCATGAACCTGAGAGTAGGATAGGAAGTGTAGGTTAGGATGTGGGGAAGGGAGAATATCTGAGGGGACACAGATGAACTCCTGGACCCATGAACCTGAGAGTAGGATAGGAAGTGTAGGTTAGGATGTGGGGAAGGGAGAATATCTGAGGGGACACAGATGAACTCCTGGACCCATGAACCTGAGAGTAGGATAGGAAGTGTAGGTTAGGATGTGGGGAAGGGAGAATATCTGAGGGGACACAGATGAACTCCTGGACCCATGAACCTGAGAGTAGGATAGGAAGTAGGTGAGGATGTGGGGAAGGAAGAATATCTGAGGGGACACAGATGGACTCCTGGACCCATGAAACTGAGAGTAGGATAGGATGTATAGGTGAGGATGTGGGGAAGGGAGAATATCTGAGGGGACACAGATGGACTCCTGGACCCATGAAACTGAGAGTAGGATAGGAAGTAGGTGAGGATGTGGGGAAGGAAGAATATCTGAGGGGACACAGATGGACTCCTGGACCCATGAAACTGAGAGTAGGATAGGAAGTATAGGTGAGGATGTGGGGAAGGGAGAATATCTGAGGGGACACAGATTGACTCCTGGACCCATGAACCTGAGAGTAGGATAGGAAGTGTAGGTTAGGATGTGGGGAAGGGAGAATATCTGAGGGGACACAGATGGACTCCTGGACCCATGAAACTGAGAGTAGGATAGGAAGTATAGGTGAGGATGTGGGGAAGGGAGAATATCTGAGGGGACACAGATGGACTCCTGGACCCATGAAACTGAGAGTAGGATAGGAAGTATAGAAGTATAGGTGAGGATGTGGGGAAGGGAGAATATCTGAGGGGACACAGATTGACTCCTGGACCCATGAACCTGAGAGTAGGATAGGAAGTGTAGGTTAGGATGTGGGGAAGGGAGAATATCTGAGGGGACACAGATGGACTCCTGGACCCATGAAACTGAGAGTAGGATAGGAAGTGTAGGTTAGGTTGTGGGGAAGGGAGAATATCTGAGGGGACACAGATAGACTCCTGGACCCATGAAACTGAGAGTAGGATAGGAAGTATAGGTGAGGATGTGGGGAAGGGAGAATATCTGAGGGGAAACAGATGGACTCCTGGACCCATGAAACTGAGAGTAGGATAGGAAGTATAGGTGAGGATGTGGGGAAGGGAGAATATCTGAGGGGAAACAGATGGACTCCTGGACCCATGAACCTGAGAGTAGGATAGGAAGTGTAGGTTAGGATGTGGGGAAGGGAGAATATCTGAGGGGACACAGATGGACTCCTGGACCCATGAACCTGAGAGTAGGATAGAAAGTGTAGGTTAGGATGTGGGGAAGGGAGAATATCTGAGGGGACACAGATGGACTCCTGGACCCATGAACCCGAGAGTAGGATAAGAAGTGTAGGTTAGGATGTGGGTAAGGGAGAATATCTGAGGGGACACAGATGACTCCTGGACCCATGAAACTGAGAGTAGGATATGATGTGTAGGTTAGGATGTGGGGAAGGGAGAATATCTGAGGGGACACAGATGGACTCCTGGACCCATGAAACTGAGAGTAGGATATGATGTGTAGGTTAGGATGTGGGGAAGGGAGAATATCTGAGGGGACACAGATGGACTCCTGGACCCATGAAACTGAGAGTAGGATAGGAAGTGTAGGTTAGGATGTGGGGAAGGGACAATATCTGAGGGACACAGATGGACTCCTGGACCCATGAAACTGAGAGTAGGATAGGAAGTATAGGTGAGGATGTGGGGAAGGGACAATATCTGAGGGGACACAGATGGATTCCTGGACCCATGAACCTGAGAGTAGGATAGGAAGTGTAGGTTAGGATGTGGAGAAGGCAGAATATCTGAGGGGACACAGATGGACTCCTGGACCCATGAAACTGAGAGTAGGATAGGAAGTGTAGGTTAGGATGTGGGGAAGGGAGAATATCTTAGGGGACACAGATTGACTCCTGGACCCATGAACCTGAGAGTAGGATAGGAAGTGTAGGTTAGGATGTGGGGAAGGGAGAATATCTGAGGGGACACAGATGGACTCCTGGACCCATGAACCTGAGAGTAGGATAGGAAGTGTAGGTTAGGATGTGGGGAAGGGAGAATATCTGAGGGGACACAGATGGAATCCTATACCCATGAACCTGAGTGTAGGATAGGAAGTGTAGGTTAGGATGTGGGGAAGGGAGAATATCTGAGGGGACACAGATGGACTCCTGGACCCATGAACCTGAGAGTAGGATAGGAAGTGTAGGTTAGGATGTGGGGAAGGGAGAATATCTGAGGGGACACAGATGGACTCCTATACCCATGAACCTGAGTGTAGGATAGGAAGTGTAGGTTAGGATGTGGGGAAGGGAGAATATCTGAGGGGACACAGATGGACTCCTGGACCCATGAACCTGAGAGTAGGATAGGAAGTGTAGGTTAGGATGTGGGGAAGGGAGAATATCTGAGGGGACACAGATGGACTCCTGGACCCATGAACCTGAGAGTAGGATAGGAAGTGTAGGTTAGGATGTGGGGAAGGGAGAATATCTGAGGGGACACAGATGGACTCCTATACCCATGAACCTGAGTGTAGGATAGGAAGTGTAGGTTAGGATGTGGGGAAGGGAGAATATCTGAGGGGACACAGATGGACTCCTGGACCCATGAACCTGAGAGTAGGATAGGAAGTGTAGGTTAGGATGTGGGGAAGGGAGAATATCTGAGGGGACACAGATGGACTCCTGGACCCATGAACCTGAGAGTAGGATAGGAAGTGTAGGTTAGGATGTGGGGAAGGGAGAATATCTGAGGGGACACAGATGGACTCCTATACCCATGAACCTGAGTGTAGGATAGGAAGTGTAGGTTAGGATGTGGGGAAGGGAGAATATCTGAGGGGACACAGATGGACTCCTGGACCCATGAACCTGAGAGTAGGATAGGAAGTGTAGGTTAGGATGTGGGGAAGGGAGAATATCTGAGGGGACACAGATGGACTCCTATACCCATGAACCTGAGTGTAGGATAGGAAGTGTAGGTTAGGATGTGGGGAAGGGAGAATATCTGAGGGGACACAGATGGACTCCTATACCCATGAACCTGAGTGTAGGATAGGAAGTGTAGGTTAGGATGTGGGGAAGGGAGAATATCTGAGGGGACACAGATGGACTCCTATACCCATGAACCTGAGAGTAGGATAGGAAGTGTAGGTTAGGATGTGGGGAAGGGAGAATATCTGAGGAGACACAGATGGACTCCTATACCCATGAACCTGAGAGTAGGATAGGAAGTGTAGGTTAGGATGTGGGGAAGGGAGAATATCTGAGGGGACACAGATGGACTCCTATACCCATGAACCTGAGAGTAGGATAGGAAGTGTAGGTTAGGATGTGGGGAAGGGAGAATATCTGAGGAGACACAGATGGACTCCTATACCCATGAACCTGAGAGTAGGATAGGAAGTGTAGGTTAGGATGTGGGGAAGGGAGAATATCTGAGGGGACACAGATGGACTCCTATACCCATGAACCTGAGAGTAGGATAGGAAGTGTAGGTTAGGATGTGGGGAAGGGAGAATATCTGAGGGGACACAGATGGACTCCTGGACCCATGAACCTGAGAGTAGGATAGGAAGTGTAGGTTAGGATGTGGGGAAGGGAGAATATCTGAGGGGACACAGATGGACTCCTGGACCCATGAACCTGAGAGTAGGATAGGAAGTGTAGGTTAGGATGTGGGGAAGGGAGAATATCTGAGGAGACACAGATGGACTCCTATACCCATGAACCTGAGAGTAGGATAGGAAGTGTAGGTTAGGATGTGGGGAAGGGAGAATATCTGAGGGGACACAGATGGACTCCTATACCCATGAACCTGAGAGTAGGATAGGAAGTGTAGGTTAGGATGTGGGGAAGGGAGAATATCTGAGGGGACACAGATGGACTCCTGGACCCATGAACCTGAGAGTAGGATAGGAAGTGTAGGTTAGGATGTGGGGAAGGGAGAATATCTGAGGGGACACAGATGGACTCCTGGACCCATGAACCTGAGAGTAGGATAGGAAGTGTAGGTTAGGATGTGGGGAAGGGAGAATATCTGAGGAGACACAGATGGACTCCTATACCCATGAACCTGAGAGTAGGATAGGAAGTGTAGGTTAGGATGTGGGGAAGGGAGAATATCTGAGGGGACACAGATGGACTCCTATACCCATGAACCTGAGAGTAGGATAGGAAGTGTAGGTTAGGATGTGGGGAAGGGAGAATATCTGAGGGGACACAGATGGACTCCTGGACCCATGAACCTGAGAGTAGGATAGGAAGTGTAGGTTAGGATGTGGGGAAGGGAGAATATCTGAGGGGACACAGATGGACTCCTGGACCCATGAACCTGAGAGTAGGATAGGAAGTGTAGGTTAGGATGTGGGGAAGGGAGAATATCTGAGGGGACACAGATGGACTCCTGGACCCATGAACCTGAGAGTAGGATAGGAAGTGTAGGTTAGGATGTGGGGAAGGGAGAATATCTGAGGGGACACAGATGGACTCCTATACCCATGAACCTGAGAGTAGGATAGGAAGTGTAGGTTAGGATGTGGGGAAGGGAGAATATCTGAGGGGACACAGATGGACTCCTGGACCCATGAACCTGAGAGTAGGATAGGAAGTGTAGGTTAGGATGTGGGGAAGGGAGAATATCTGAGGGGACACAGATGGACTCCTGGACCCATGAACCTGAGAGTAGGATAGGAAGTGTAGGTTAGGATGTGGGGAAGGGAGAATATCTGAGGGGACACAGATGGACTCCTGGACCCATGAACCTGAGAGTAGGATAGGAAGTGTAGGTTAGGATGTGGGGAAGGGAGAATATCTGAGGGGACACAGATGGACTCCTATACCCATGAACCTGAGAGTAGGATAGGAAGTGTAGGTTAGGATGTGGGGAAGGGAGAATATCTGAGGGGACACAGATGAACTCCTGGACCCATGAACCTGAGAGTAGGATAGGAAGTGTAGGTTAGGATGTGGGGAAGGGAGAATATCTGAGGGGACACAGATGAACTCCTGGACCCATGAACCTGAGAGTAGGATAGGAAGTGTAGGTTAGGATGTGGGGAAGGGAGAATATCTGAGGGGACACAGATGAACTCCTGGACCCATGAACCTGAGAGTAGGATAAGAAGTGTAGGTTAGGATGTGGGGAAGGGAGAATATCTGAGGGGACACAGATGGACTCCTGGACCCATGAACCTGAGAGTAGGATAGGAAGTGTAGGTTAGGATGTGGGGAAGGGAGAATATCTGAGGGGACACAGATGAACTCCTGGACCCATGAACCTGAGAGTAGGATAGGAAGTGTAGGTTAGGATGTGGGGAAGGGAGAATATCTGAGGGGACACAGATGGACTCCTATACCCATGAACCTGAGAGTAGGATAGGAAGTGTAG
Source organism: Cherax quadricarinatus (assembly GCF_038502225.1). Lineage (NCBI taxonomy): Eukaryota > Metazoa > Arthropoda > Malacostraca > Decapoda > Parastacidae > Cherax > Cherax quadricarinatus. The sequence goes on from NW_027195743.1 coordinate 47,931, forward strand.
GTTAGGATGTGGGGAAGGGAGAATATCTGAGGGGACACAGATGAACTCCTGGACCCATGAACCTGAGAGTAGGATAGGAAGTGTAGGTTAGGATGTGGGGAAGGGAGAATATCTGAGGGGACACAGATGAACTCCTGGACCCATGAACCTGAGAGTAGGATAGGAAGTGTAGGTTAGGATGTGGGGAAGGGAGAATATCTGAGGGGACACAGATGAACTCCTGGACCCATGAACCTGAGAGTAGGATAGGAAGTGTAGGTTAGGATGTGGGGAAGGGAGAATATCTGAGGGGACACAGATGAACTCCTGGACCCATGAACCTGAGAGTAGGATAGGAAGTGTAGGTTAGGATGTGGGGAAGGGAGAATATCTGAGGGGACACAGATGGACTCCTATACCCATGAACCTGAGAGTAGGATAGGAAGTGTAGGTTAGGATGTGGGGAAGGGAGAATATCTGAGGGGACACAGATGAACTCCTGGACCCATGAACCTGAGAGTAGGATAGGAAGTGTAGGTTAGGATGTGGGGAAGGGAGAATATCTGAGGGGACACAGATGAACTCCTGGACCCATGAACCTGAGAGTAGGATAGGAAGTGTAGGTTAGGATGTGGGGAAGGGAGAATATCTGAGGGGACACAGATGAACTCCTGGACCCATGAACCTGAGAGTAGGATAGGAAGTGTAGGTTAGGATGTGGGGAAGGGAGAATATCTGAGGGGACACAGATGAACTCCTGGACCCATGAACCTGAGAGTAGGATAGGAAGTGTAGGTTAGGATGTGGGGAAGGGAGAATATCTGAGGGGACACAGATGAACTCCTGGACCCATGAACCTGAGAGTAGGATAGGAAGTGTAGGTTAGGATGTGGGGAAGGGAGAATATCTGAGGGGACACAGATGAACTCCTGGACCCATGAACCTGAGAGTAGGATAGGAAGTGTAGGTTAGGATGTGGGGAAGGGAGAATATCTGAGGGGACACAGATGAACTCCTGGACCCATGAACCTGAGAGTAGGATAGGAAGTGTAGGTTAGGATGTGGGGAAGGGAGAATATCTGAGGGGACACAGATGAACTCCTGGACCCATGAACCTGAGAGTAGGATAGGAAGTGTAGGTTAGGATGTGGGGAAGGGAGAATATCTGAGGGGACACAGATGGACTCCTATACCCATGAACCTGAGAGTAGGATAGGAAGTGTAGGTTAGGATGTGGGGAAGGGAGAATATCTGAGGGGACACAGATGAACTCCTGGACCCATGAACCTGTGAGTAGGATAGGAAGTGTAGGTTAGGATGTGGGGAAGGGAGAATATCTGAGGGGACACAGATGAACTCCTGGACCCATGAACCTGAGAGTAGGATAGGAAGTGTAGGTTAGGATGTGGGGAAGGGAGAATATCTGAGGGGACACAGATGAACTCCTGGACCCATGAACCTGAGAGTAGGATAGGAAGTGTAGGTTAGGATGTGGGGAAGGGAGAATATCTGAGGGGACACAAATGAACTCCTGGACCCATGAACCTGAGAGTAGGATAGGAAGTGTAGGTTAGGATGTGGGGAAGGGAGAATATCTGAGGGGACACAGATGAACTCCTGGACCCATGAACCTGAGAGTAGGATAGGAAGTGTAGGTTAGGATGTGGGGAAGGGAGAATATCTGAGGGGACACAGATGAACTCCTGGACCCATGAACCTGAGAGTAGGATAGGAAGTGTAGGTTAGGATGTGGGGAAGGGAGAATATCTGAGGGGACACAGATGAACTCCTGGACCCATGAACCTGAGAGTAGGATAGGAAGTGTAGGTTAGGATGTGGGGAAGGGAGAATATCTGAGGGGACACAGATGAACTCCTGGACCCATGAACCTGAGAGTAGGATAGGAAGTGTAGGTTAGGATGTGGGGAAGGGAGAATATCTGAGGGGACACAGATGAACTCCTGGACCCATGAACCTGAGAGTAGGATAGGAAGTGTAGGTTAGGATGTGGGGAAGGGAGAATATCTGAGGGGACACAGATGAACTCCTGGACCCATGAACCTGAGAGTAGGATAGGAAGTGTAGGTTAGGATGTGGGGAAGGGAGAATATCTGAGGGGACACAGATGAACTCCTGGACCCATGAACCTGAGAGTAGGATAGGAAGTGTAGGTTAGGATGTGGGGAAGGGAGAATATCTGAGGGGACACAGATGAACTCCTGGACCCATGAACCTGAGAGTAGGATAGGAAGTGTAGGTTAGGATGTGGGGAAGGGAGAATATCTGAGGGGACACAGATGAACTCCTGGACCCATGAACCTGAGAGTAGGATAGGAAGTGTAGGTTAGGATGTGGGGAAGGGAGAATATCTGAGGGGACACAGATGAACTCCTGGACCCATGAACCTGAGAGTAGGATAGGAAGTGTAGGTTAGGATGTGGGGAAGGGAGAATATCTGAGGGGACACAGATGAACTCCTGGACCCATGAACCTGGGGAAAGCATCAATACACAACACGTGGCAGCGTCTGGTAACATATTCATCTAGTAGTAAGTTATTGTTATCTGTTGTTCACCTAGTAGTAAATAATTATTGTTATCAATTTTTCACCTAGTAGTAAGTAGTTATTGTTATCACTTGTTCACCTAGTAGTAAGTAGTTATTGTTATCACTTGTTCACCTAGTAGTAAGTAGTTATTGTTATCACTTGTTCACCTAGTAGTAAGTATTTATTGTTGTCACTTGTTCACCTAGTAGTAAGTAGTTATTGTTATCACTTGTTCACCTAGTAGTAAGTAGTTATTGTTATCACTTGTTCACCTAGTAGTAAGTAGTTATTGTTATCACTTGTTCACCTAGTAGTAAGTAGTTATTGTTATCTGTTGTTCACCTAGTAGTAAATAATTATTGTTATCAATTTTTCACCTAGTAGTAAGTAGTTATTGTTATCACTTGTTCACCTAGTAGTAAGTAGTTATTGTTATCACTTGTTCACCTAGTAGTAAGTAGTTATTGTTATCTGTTGTTCACCTAGTAGTAAATAATTATTGTTATCAATTTTTCACCTAGTAGTAAGTAGTTATTGTTATCACTTGTTCACCTAGTAGTAAGTAGTTATTGTTATCACTTGTTCACCTAGTAGTAAGTAGTTATTGTTATCACTTGTTCACCTAGTAGTAAGTAGTTATTGTTATCACTTGTTCACCTAGTAGTAAGTAGTTATTGTTATCACTTGTTCACCTAGTAGTAAGTATTTATTGTTGTCACTTGTTCACCTAGTAGTAAGTAGTTATTGTTATCACTTGTTCACCTAGTAGTAAGTAGTTATTGTTATCACTTGTTCACCTAGTAGTAAGTAGTTATTGTTATCACTTGTTCACCTAGTAGTAAGTAGTTATTGTTATCACTTGTTCACCTAGTAGTAAGTAGTTATTGTTATCACTTGTTCACCTAGTAGTAAGTAGTTATTGTTATCACTTGTTCACCTAGTAGTAAGTAGTTATTGTTATCTGTTGTTCACCTAGTAGTAAATAATTATTGTTATCAATTTTTCACCTAGTAGTAAGTAGTTATTGTTATCACTTGTTCACCTAGTAGTAAGTAGTTATTGTTATCACTTGTTCACCTAGTAGTAAGTAGTTATTGTTATCACTTGTTCACCTAGTAGTAAGTAGTTATTGTTATCACTTGTTCACCTAGTAGTAAGTAGTTATTGTTATCTGTTGTTCACCTAGTAGTAAATAATTATTGTTATCAATTTTTCACCTAGTAGTAAGTAGTTATTGTTATCACTTGTTCACCTAGTAGTAAGTAGTTATTGTTATCACTTGTTCACCTAGTAGTAAGTAGTTATTGTTATCACTTGTTCACCTAGTAGTAAGTAGTTATTGTTATCACTTGTTCACCTAGTAGTAAGTAGTTATTGTTATCTGTTGTTCACCTAGTAGTAAGTAATTATTGTTATCAATTTTTCACCTAGTAGTAAGTAATTATTGTTATCAATTTTTCACCTAGTAGTAATCAGTTATTTTTATCACTTGTAGAAATGAGATAATTATTATTACTGTTTTTTATATTTTTTTATTTCACACATCGGCCGTTTCGCACCAAGGCAGGGTGGCCCGAGAAAGAAAAACATTTATCATCATTCACTCCATCACTGTCTTGTCAGAGGCGCACTCACACTACAGTTATAAAATTGCAACATTAAGACCCCTCCTTCTGAGTGCAGACTGTGTACTTCCCATCTCCAGGACTCAAATCCTAGGTGCCCTTCATAAATGTTACATTGCTCACACTCCAACAGCTTGTCAAGTTCTGAAAACCATTTTTCTCCTTTTGCTCTTATCTAACACAGTCACGCATGCTTGCTGGAAGTCCAAGCCCCTCACACACCAAACCTCTTTTATCCCCTGCCTCCAACCCCAACCCCGCCATCCCACCAATATTGTATTTCGTTCACTCCTCTCTACATGTTTTGGTAATCCCGCACCTCCTTGTAATTTCCAAACAATGGATTCTCTGCATTGCCCTCAGACATGACATCTCCACTGCCTCCAACATTCACCACCCATGCCTCACACTCAGATAAGTGGGTTGGTATAACTATGCTCTCATACATTCCTTTGTTTGCTTCCATGGATAATGTTCTTTATCTCCACAGACTCCTCACATTATTCCCCTCGTTAATTCTATGATTCACCTCACCTTTCATAGACCAATCTGCTGACACAATCTGAATACATTCACCTCCTCCATACTCTCCCTCCAATTTGATATTCAGTCTTTCGTTACCTAAAATTTTTGTTATCCTCATTTCCTTACTCTTTCCTATATTCACTTTTAATTTCCTTTTTTTAAATACCCTACCAAAATCATCAACCAAACTCTAACTTCTCTTCAAAATCTCCCAAAAGAACAGTGTCATCAGCAAAGAGCAACCTTCCATTTTGTTAGATTCTTTTTCTTTTAACCCCGCACCTCATGCCAACATCTACGCATTCTTACAACCCCATCTATACATATAATGAACAACAATGGTGACATCACCCATCCCTGCCTAAAGCCTGCTTTTACTGGGAAATAATTTCCCTCTCTCGTACGTACTCTAACCTGAGCCTCACTATCCTCATAAAAGCTCTTCACCGCTTTCAGTAACCTTCCTACTATTCCACACACATGCAACATCTCCCAATCGCCTCCCATCTACCCTATTATATGCCTTTTCCAAATCCATAAATGACACAAAAACCCCTTTACCCTTATCTAAATACTGCTCACCTATGTGTTTCACTGTAAACACTTGGTCTACACACCCGTTTCCCTTCCTAAAGCTTCCTTGTTCATCTGCTATCCTGCTCTCCGTCTTACTTTTAATTCTATTTATTTATTTATTTATTTATTTATTTAAAAATTTGAGCACACATGCAGAGGTACAAAAAATACAGATAAGAGCAGCATGCCAAAGCCACTTGTACTATGCATAGCATTACGGGCTGGCTTAAAATTAACTTAAGATTAACTAAGCAATGATGAAATCAGTGATAAAACATTAACGTAAACAGATTACTATAAAGCACAAGTGAGTATTACAAAGACAGGTCATATGGTTGTATGCATTGTTGTACATTCAGTAGAATGGAGTATTCTGTTAGGTAGTGTATTTAAAAAAATAATAAAGTTAGATTGGGTTTTAGGTTTAACATTTATGTGATATAATTGTGAGAAACATTTAAGATATACAATTTATAAGGTTCAGTTATTCAGTATTTATTTGGTTTTGGGTGAGTAAGTGATCTTTGAGAAGAGACTTGAATTTATAAACAGGTAGTGTTTCTTTTATATTTACAGGTAATGAATTCCAGATTTTAGGGCCTTTTATGTGCATTGAGTTTTTACATAGTGTGAGATGGACACGAGGAACATCAAAGAGTGATCTGTGCCTTGTGTTATGGTCATGTGTTCTGTTGAGGTTGGCAAGGAGATGTTTGAGGGGAGGGTTAATATCAGAGTTAAGTGTTCTATGTATGTAATAGGTGCAGTAATAAGTATGGATGTTTTGTATGGTGAGTAGGTTTAGTGTATTGAATATTGGTGGAGTGTGCTGCCTATAGTGAGAATTTGTTATCATTCTAACTGCAGCCTTTTGTTGGGTAATTAGTGGTCTGAGATGGTTACTTGTTGTTCAGCCCCATGCACAAATTCCATAGGTGAGATAGGGGTAAATAAGAGAGTGATATAGGGCCAGGAGGGCTGACTGTGGAGCATAGTACCGTATCTTCGATAGTATGCCTACTGTCTTGGAAATTTTCTTAGAAATTTGTTGCATATGTGTATGAAATTTGAGTCTATTATCAAGGTGGATTCCTAAGAATTTTCCCTCTGTTAGCTTTGTGATAGGTGATCCGTTTATCATTATGTTAAGAGGGACATCTGTAGCTCTGTTACCAAACTGAATGAAGTAGGTTTTGTCAATGTTTAGTGTAAGTTTGTTAGTCATCATCCAGGTAGATATTTTCTGTAATTCGGTATTTACAGTATTGGCTAGCGTGACTGGGCTCGGGTGGGAGAAGACGTATGTAGTGTCATCTGTAAATAGTGTGGGTTTGAGTAATTGCGAAGCATTTGGTAGGTCATTTATGTATAGGAGAAAGAGAAGAGGGCCAAGGACACTTCCCTGTGGGACACCAATTGTAATTGGTTGTGCAGAGGAGTTTGCCCCATTTGCATACACATATTGGCTTCTGTTGCTGAGGTATGACTTGAGGTAGTTGAGGGAGTGCCCTCTTATACCATAGTGTGACAATTTTACGTGGAGCAAGTCATGGTCAACTGTATCAAAAGCTTTACGTAAGTCAATGAAGATCACCAGTGGGACTTCTTTTTTCTCTATTGCAGTGTATATATGTTCTAGCATGTGTATAATAGCATCATTAGTATTTTTATTAGGCCTGAATCCAAATTGGCAGGGGTTGAGTATGTTTTGGGAGATAAGGTAGGAGTAGATTCGTTTATGAATTAATTTTTCGAAGATTTTTGAGAGAGGGTGTAAGTTGGATATTGGCCTATAGTTATTCAACTCTGTTTGGTCTCCTCCTTTGTGGATCGGGGTGACCCTTGCTATTTTGAGTACTGTAGGGAAGGTGGAGGATTCAATGGATTTGTTAAAGAGTGTTGCAATGATTGGTGATAGCACTTGTGACACTTTTTTGTATATAAAGGGTGGTAAGGTATTTAAATCTCCTGCCTTGTTTTTTAGTGTGTTGATAATAAGGGAGACTTCGTATGGGTTAGTCGGAGCTAGGAACAGTGTGTTCGGGTAGTTGCCGGTGAGGTAGTCATTTGGTGGGGTATCTGAGCTTGGGATTTTATTGGCAAGGTTTTGTCCTATAGTGGAGAAGAAATCATTGAGTCTGTTTGCTGTTTCTGTTGGTGGGAGTTGGGGTTCATCTGATTTTGCTAATTTTATTTCGCTATTTCGTGATATCTTTTTTGTTCCTAGAATTTCTGATAGGGTTTTCCAGGTCTTTTTTATATCACCTCGTAAGTTGGATAATCTGTTCTCATAATACAATTTTTTTGCCCTTCTTATCAGGCTGGTTAGGATTGACGAGTAACGTTTTGTTTGGTCTCTGGTTATGTGACCCATTCTGTACTGTTTTTCATATTGGTGTTTTGTATTTATGGATTTGAGAATGCTGGGTGTTAGCCAGGGACTGTTCAGTCTCTTAGCTGTCATCTGTTTAGTTTTTTTAGGGCAGTGCTTGTTATAGAGGTATTGGGTCTTTTTTAGAAAATTATTAATACATTCGTCAATATCTGTATAGATTTCTAGCTCAGTGTGCCAGTCAATGTTTGCTACTGCTGTTGTGAAGTTATTAATGGCTGCCTCATTGTGAAGTCTGAAGGTGACTTTAGTAGTGTCTTGGGGTAATTTACCAAGAGTTGTTATGAGGAAAGTCGGGTAGTGGTCTGTGGTATTATCTGTAATTATGCCTGATTTTAAAGGGGATATGGTGTTGGTCCAGATGTGGTCAAGTAGGGAAATACTAGTCTCTGTAACTCTTGTAGGTTTTGTTACTGTTGGTAGCAACATACAGTTACTCATTGTGTTTGTGAATTCAGTAACGTGTGGGTCCTGGTCTTGCAGGAGATTTATATTGAAGTCACCTGAGAGTAGTAAGTGATCTTTGTTCATGCGTGCATCAGTTATCATACTTCCTAGGTTTTGACTAAATTGGCTAATGTTTGACTGTGGAACTCTGTAGATGTTTATCAACGTGAGAGGTTTTTGTAGGTATTTGGATTTGAATTTGGCTATTATATATTCCCCATGTTCATCCCTTGTGCAAGTATTAGTGATACATTCTAGTTGGTCTGAGTAGTATATGGCTGTGCCACCCCCTTGTTGGTCTGGCCTACAGTTGTGTATGGCTGTGTAACCAGGAATGGCATAGACATCTGTACTATCAGGCTTTAGCCAGGTTTCAGTTAGTGTAATGATGGACATATTGGCATGTAAGGAATTTAGTAATGCTATGAGGTCATCGTAATGCTTGCTTAAAGATCTGATATTGTAGTTAAAGATAGTTATGTTGTTGTTGGCACTGAGAAGTGCCTTTGATTGTTCTGCAGTGTAGTAATTACAGTAACTGTTTGATTCATTTAAGTCATTAAATAAGAGGTTGGTATCAGGATCAATGCTTGTAATCATAAGATTTGTAGTGAATCTATAGTTAGAATTAAGTATAAAACAAAGTAAATAGTCTTAAGCTAAAAAATAGCACCTGAATTATTTAACAAATGTAAAATAATGAGCTAAGGTAGTTTTTTTTTTTTTTTTTTTTTTTTAAGCTAAAATAAAGGAGACAATATAAAAGGGACTAATACAAATAAAGTGATGATCAAATAATGGAGCTTGGGGAATATGATAGTAGGTAGTACTATAAAGGTAATTCTTTAAAGTTAGAATTATAGTATAAAATAATAATATAAAAGGGACTAATATAAGTTGTGGTGAACAATAAAGTGGTAATCAAATAAATGAGCTTTGGAATATAATGGCAAAATTGTGAACTTATTCTACTTTAGCACCTGAGAATAGCACCTTGATTATTTTAACAATTGTGAATATATAAACTAGGGTAGTTATATAAAGCTAAAATAAAGGAGAAAATATATAAGGGACTAAAATTAAGTAATGGTAAACAAAGTTAAATGGACAGGTGGTCACTATGAAATAATATTGGTTTAGGAGTAAGATCTGATTTGTAATATTAAATAAATTGAGCAGATTATTGCACAATAAAAGTAAAAAAAATGAGGTAGTTGGTACTAGCTAGCAAAAGATAGTTTTGGTACTTGCAAAAAAGTAATTGGAATATACACTAATTGCATACACAATGAAAAGTGACTAAAAAAAACAAGTAGTGATAAACAAAATTAAATGGACAGGTAAGAATAATGAATATTATTAATTTGGAGTAAGATTTGACTTGTAATTTAAAATTATGAGCAATTAATAGCAGTAAGAAAGAAGTATAGAGTATTGGAGGTAGTTGGCATTAGCTAGTGATGAAAAATAATAAAAATAATAATGCACAATATAATAGTAACGTACACTATATGCACCACACGTATATATGTATTAAGGGCACTTATCTAATCTGTTACAGAAATGTCAGCTTTTCTATCATACACTTTACCAGGTATACTAAACAGACTTATTCCCCTATACTTTATGCACTATCTTTTGTCCCCTTTGCCTTTGTACGAAAGAACTATATCCCCACCTGCTTTTAACATTTTTATCTTTATCCCATCAATTCCAGCTGCCTTACCCTCTTCCATTCTAACAACTGCCTCACGAACTTCCCCCACACTCACAACTGGCTTTTCCTCACTCCTACAAGAAGTTATTCCTCCTCGACCTATAAACGAAATCACAGCTTTTCTATCTTCATCAACATGTAACAATTCCTCAAAATATTCCCTCCATCTTCGCAATACCTCTAACTCTCCATGTAATAACTCTCCTCTCCTATTTTAAACTATCAATTCAATTCGTTCCCTAGACTTTCTCAGCTTTTTACTCACTCTCCAAAATTTATTCTTATTTTCAACGAAATTTGTTGATATCTCTCCCACTCTCTCATTTACTCTCTTATTACATTCCTTCACCACCCTCTTTACCTCTCGTTTTCTCTCCATATTCTCCTCCATCCTTGTATCACTTCTTTGCAAAAACATCTCATATGATAACTTTTTCTCTCTTATTACTCTCTTTACCTCAGTATTCCATCAATCGCTCTTCTTCCCTCCTTCACCCACTTTCCTGTAACCACAAACTTCTGCTGAACACTTTAACACTACATTCTTAAACCTACCCCATACATCTTCAACATCATTGCCTAATCTCTCACTAGCCCATCCATCCTCCAGTAGTTGTTATATCTTACCCTAACTGCCTCCTTCTTTAGTTTATAACCTTTCACCTCTCTCTTAATTGCTACTTCCATTTTCCTTTTACTTTCACTGTTTGCTACTAAAATTTGATCTTATATATCCGTTGCCCCTCTATAAACATGTACATCCTGAAGTCCACCCAACAGTCTTTTATCTATCAGTACATAGTCCAACAAACTACTGTCATTTCGCCATATATGTATCATATCTTGTATACTTATTTATCGTTTTTTTTTAAAATGTAGTGTGATAGGTAAGACACATATGCAACAGTTAGGTATCTTTATTTCGAAACGTTTCGCCTACACAGTAGGCTTCTTCAGTCGAGTACATAAAAGTTGACAGAAGCAGAACATACTTGAGGACGATGTAACCAGTCCATCACCTATAACCAAACCCCTTTGTATGCAAAGTTCGATCAATGTCCCCCCCCCCATCATCATTTTTACCTGGCACTCCAAACTTACCTATCACACCCTCTCTCAAGGTTTCTCCCACTTCAGCATTTAGGTCCCCTACCACAATTATTCTCTCACTGGTAGAAAAGTTCCTACACACTCGCTTAACATATCCCAAAATCTCTCTCTCTTCTCTTCACTTCTCTCTTCTTCAGGTGCATACATACTCATTATGACCGACTTTCTTGCACTCGAGCTTTATTTTAATCCACATTATCCTTAAATTTATTCATTTATATTCCCTCTTCTCCTTCCGTAACTGATCCTTCATAGCCTATACATGAGGAGTTGCTCTGTATACAGGTGGATAATATTCTGTCTGTAAGACACATCAATCATTACGCACTGACGCCCTTCAGAAGAGGAAGACTCAGTTATATTTAACGTTAAAACGCTTAAAGGTATCCCTTCAGGAACTTCTCACAGAGTAAGTGGGTGAGTGAACCGTAAAGATGAACCACTGACCTCCAGGTGCCCGGGTCTGGTAACTCAGAACAAGCTATTAATTTATGCAGTACTGTGGTTTTATATCTCATAGTATTAACAGCATACATCAAAACTATTGAGTTTATTGTGTATGATTAATTTCACGCAGATAACAGCAGCCTGAATGACAATAAAAATACAATAAAAATGTAAGTTAGAAGTATTCCAGGAAGACTTGACCTGGTGACTCAACAAACTTTACCTCCCAATGATCCAACTTGGCCACCAAGCTTCCTACCTTCTTTCATGCTGTTCTTTTTTCTTCGTAGAGATGGTTATATTATGTTTTGCTATGCTATGTTATGTTTTATTTTGTCATATTATATTTTATTATGTAATATTATGTTACATTATGTTAATAAGCTGTTAACATAACAGGGATATAAATGATATACATTACCGACACAATGGAAAAGTTGACACACAGCTAACATAATGTTATTTTTTATTGACAACGTTTCGCCCACAAGTCACACACAGATATTCCTGAGCAGATACATTAGTATATATAGGGAACATCATGATATGAAGAGTCAGGTGGAGAATGTTGAAGTTGATTGCTCAGCAGAGGTTGGAGTTGACAAACACTTACCTAGCATGAGCCTGTAAGTTTGTTGCTAATTAAGACAAGGTTGAAGAAATTTCCTAGAAAGAGCTTCAGCTAAGTTGTAAAAGTTTCGTTTTAAAGTCTAGTGAAAACCGACCAACCAGCAGGATCCTCTCCACTTCTACTCTCACCACAACACCAAAACTAAACGTAACGTTATCATAAGCTTCTTCCTTCAAGACCTTGAAATCTGTAGTAGTGAATTACTTGAGGAAGAATTCTCTTTCATCGATGAAGTATTTTCTAAACTTCACTATTCTCATCACTTTATTATAGACTGCTGACGCCGGGCATATAACATATTCAGATAACCCACACACAGCAGAGAGAAAAACTTATGAAGAACGTGAGCCAATATATATATATATATATATATCTATATATATATATATATATATATATATATATATATATATATATATATATATATATATATATATATATATATATATATATATATATATATATATATATATATGCAAAACAACCACTCTGAAAGAGTGAGTAGTCACGAAAGCGCTTGGAATTTCTCTATTCTTTCAGAGTGGTTGTTTTGCATATTTTGAAATCACCTGCTTACTGTGATCTTATTGCATATATATATATATATATATATATATATATATATATATATATATATATATATATATATATATATATATATATATATATATATATATAGACGAGGACAGGGATGGGAGAAGCAGAAAAGAGAAGTAATGGAAGTGGTAATGATGGTGGTGGAAGTAGAAGTGAGAGTAATTTGTCCCACAAGAGATAGAAAGGGGAATGAAGGGAGGGAGTAGTAGTAGTAATAGTAGCAGAGTAGACAGAAATAATAGTAAAGGAGTGGTAGTCATAGCAGCAGTAGTAGTAGTAGTAGTAGTAAAAGAGTAATACAAGAAAAAGGAGCACTACAGGAGAGCTAAGGACCCACAAGGTGGGGAAACTGATGATAGAACAAACTAAAGCAGAAAAATTAAAAAACTGAGAGAAATATGGAAAAGATGAAAGGAGAAGTGGTAGGGAGAGAAGTCACGAGTGTTATGAAGTCTGGAGCATTTGACGATGTAAGGAGAAAGGAAAGCATCTACAGAGACAAAGTCAGGATTAACATTCACACAAGGAAAGTTGTTAATAAGGGATGATTCAACATGACAGTTGTGAAGGCTAGAAGTAGGATAGACAGTTTTGGCAGAGGACCAGCCAGTAGGATGACAGAAAAATAACATTATTTGAGTCGGCAAGTCTAACACATTTTTTGTGCTCTTTAAGTCTGTCAGAAAGATAGCGGCTAGTGTCTCCATTTTTCTGCCTAGTGTTTTCTATCCTTCAGCTTTCTCCCCCATCCCCTGTGATTTTGGTCATACCCCACGTGGGTCCTTAGCACTCCTGAGGTGCTCGATTTTCTTGTCATTAGACTGATCCCACTTCTTATACTACTACTACGACTACCACTCCTTTACTCCTACTACGACTACCACTCCTTTACCACTATTTCCGCTTCTACTTTCTACCTCTTCTACTACTATTATTACTACTATTGCCTCCAACACAAACTCCAGTAAGTTCAAAACTTACTACAGTAACAAATGTGTCACCCCAAACACTTATTAACTAACAGGCATACCTTATGACTACGTGCGAAAAGAACTAAGTAAGTGAATCCTAACTAAAAGCAGTGGGACAGATTCATCTCTTCCAAATTCCTCAAACATGGTGTCTCTGAACTGTCAATCCCCATAATAAATTTGTCCATCACCAACAGTAACTTCCCGGAGGAGTTCATGGAGGCCAGAGTTAATCCGATACTTAAGAAAAACATGTCTGATGTCAGCATCTATAGGCCTGTTAGCATACTCAGTGTGATGTCAAAAATTTCAGAAAAAGCGGTGTACTATCAAGTAGGTAAATATCTTAATGACAAAAACATAGTTATCAATCAGGTTTCAGGAACTCTTACTCTGCCGACACCTCCCTAATTAATCTGATGGACTATCTGAGAATTCAAATATCGTTAGGGAATCTCATAGGTATGGTGACCCTCGACTTACAAAAGACCTTCGATAGGGTCAACCATAAAATATTAGAAACTAAAAGCTATCGATATAGGTTCTGTAAACTGGTTTAAGTCCGACCTGAGGAACAGGGAGCATTGTCAAGATCATCAACACCGACTCAGAACTCCTGCCGATAGCATTTGGGGTTCCCTAAGGTAATATTCTGGGTCCCATACTGTTTCTATATTACGTAAACGACATACCCATCAGAGTCAAGTGTAAGCTTCTGTTTTATATAGGCGACAGTGCTCTGTTAGTCTCAGGTAGAAACTCACAAGAAATAGCTAATATATTATCACTAGAGCTAGAGTCCAGCAGCAAACGGTTAATAGACAACAAATTATGACTACACCTCGGGAAAACAGAAGCCATACACTTTGACAGGAAAAGTAAACTAAGAAGGAAAAATAGTTTTAATGTCCAGTGTAATGGGGAACAATCACTTCAGTATCTTCAGTGAAATATCTGTGAATCCCCTTTGACTCAAGCATGTTAGGAAAATTGATGGGGAACAATGTAGTATAACGACTGCCAGGCTAAAGTTCCTTTATATACAGGCACAGTGTTTACCTACTGAGGCTGGCAGGACCCTATGTCTAGCTCTTATACAATGTCATATAGATTATTCTTCTCTTCATGGCACTTTGCCTTAACAAAAAAAAAATATGAAAGATAGATTACAAATTACCCATAACAAAATGGTGAGATTCATCCTGAGCCTGGGTCCATGAGAGCATACAAGTCAGGACGAATTACAACAGCTTGATATACTGAACGATAAAGACAGAGCAGAGCAACCGAAGCTAAATCACTTTTATAAAATTGTTGACAAGCACTGGAATACAAACAGAATGCAGATGTAGTATACATAGACTTTGCAGAAGTCGTTGACAAGTGAGATCATGGTGTATTAGCACACAAAATGCGTGCTAAAGGGATAACTGGCAAAGTAGGCAGATGGATCTTCAACTTTCTAACAAATCAATCATAAAGAGTAATGGTAAACAGAGTTAAATCAGAAGCTGCCATAGTGAAGAGCTCTGTCCCACAAGGCACAGTACTCGCCCCTATCCTGTTACTCATCCTCGTATCAGACAGACAGAGATGCAAACAATAGCACCGTATCGTCCTTTGCAGGCGATACTAGTGTGTCATAAGTGTGTCATCCATTGAGGACACGGCAAATCTCCGAGAAGATATAAACCAAGTTTTCCAATGGGTAACAGAGAACAATATGATGTTCAATGAAGACAAATTCCAACTACTCCGTTATGATAAACTGGAGGAAATAATAACTAGGACTGAGTATACTACAAACTCCAATCACACAATAAAGTGGAAAAGTAATGTGTAGGACCTGGAAGTGGTAATGTCTAAGGATATCACGTTCAAGGATCTCAACAGTGTCACTATCACATCTGCGAGGAAACTGATAGAATGCATAATGAGAACATTCAAGAGAAGAGATGCCAAGCCATTGATGATCCTTTTTAGATCACTTGTTCGCTCTAGGCTGGAATACTGCTGTACATTAACATATCCATTTAAGGCAGGTGAAATTACAGATCTAGAGAATGTACGAACGTACAGAGAACCTTTACTGCACTTATAAGTTCCATCAAACACCTTAACTACTGGGAACGTTTGGAAGTACTTGACGTGTACTGATTGGAGCGCAGTCGAGTAAATGCATCCATAACTCCAGTACTTGAAATGCGGAGTGTTGTGGTATTCGTAGAGCAGGAACTCCTCCCCCCTCCCCCGTACCTGCAGATGAAGCCCATTCTCGTATCACATATGATAACCGTATATTCTCGTGTCACGAATAATAACCATATATTTTCATATTACGAATGATAACCGTATATTCTCGTGTCACTAATGATAACCGTATATTCTCGTGTCACTAATGATAACCGTATATTCTCGTGTCACTAATGATAACCGTATATTCTCGTGTCACTAATGATAACCGTATATTCTCGTGTCACTAATGATAACCGTATATTCTCGTGTCACTAATGATAACCGTACATTCGAGAACTTGTACATTTTCTGGTTATCCTAGACAGGTCGCCTCGTTGTCAAGCGCACCATTGCTCTTTTATAAATTGTTTATTTAATGTTATATATACTTTTTTATTAGTAACTTTTCAAAGTCATCCAGTGAGAACCTAACGTATCTTAACTTAACATCCGCCTAACCTAACGTAACTAAACTTAACCTCTGCCTAACCTAACCTAACTAAACTTAACCTCCGCCTAACCTAACGTAACTAAACATAAGCTGTAAAAGTTTGATTATGGGTGAAAGGAAGTCTTTAACACCTGAAATTATAGCTCAAATCATAGGGCTTCACAAAGCTGGGCACCAGACGAAAGAAATAGTGGGGAATGTTTGTGTGTGAGCGTTCAGTGAGGAACTGGGTGCAGCATTTCAAGGCTGGTGGCAGTGTCGAGTTACCCTCTGCCAAACCTCGGCCTGGCCCCTTGAAGAAGACATCTGTTCGTACCTTAACTGTGTTACAGTAGCAGTTAGAGAGTACACCTAAGATAACTGCTAGAGAAATGAAAGAAAAGAACCCACATCTTCTCTCAGAGGTGTCTTTAAGAACTGTTAAAACACGTGTAACAGAACTGGGCTACAGTAGTCACCGCCAGGATAAGAAACCGATCCTCTTCAAGCCACAGAAGAAACGTAGGTTGGATTATGCAAAGAAATATCTTCACTGAAGTACTTTGGAGTGATGAAGCAACCTTCACCGTCACTTGTAACCGTCGGGGACATGTGTACCGGCCCAGAGGTTGTGACCCGCCAGACCCATGCTACACCTGTGGGACCAAACACCCAGACTAGCTCATGGTTTGGGGGTGTTTCAGTGCTCAGAGTTTTGGTGAACTCATTGTGCTTCCCAAAAAACAGTATATCAATCACTATAAATACCTGGAGTTGTGTGACATTTTACCTAAGGCATTTAACAAGTGTGGGGCTACGGTTTTTATGCAGGACAGTGCACCATGTCATACCGCCATACCAGTTCAGTGGTTTAAGGACTGTGAAGTGAGGTTCTTTAATGACTGGCCAGGCAACTTCCCAGACCTAAACCCTGTTGAGAACCTCTGGACAACAGCGAAACGAAGTTTACTGGGTAAGCATATCAGTTCCATCCCGTGGCTGTAGGCTGCTCTATATGAGGCATGGAATAATATACCTCCCCAGACCCTTACGAAATTGCGTGAGTTCCTACACGGCTGAGGGACGTGATTAACCGTAAAGGACGCAGCACCAAGTATTAGAACCTCAGTAAGTGTGCGAATATACATATTATAATCTTTCATGGTCTGTGTTTGTGCTTTGGTACGTGAGTTGGGGAGATGGCGGCATAATGCCCTTACTAGCACTGTGTATATATGTGTATATATATATATATATATATATATATATATATATATATATATATATATATATATATATATATATATCTACAAACACTGACCTCTGGCTGAAGGAGACTCGAACCTACGAACCTTAAGACAAGGTACGCAGTGCTTTACCAATCTACCCACACTGGACAATACCTTGGCGTGTAGCATGAGCTACACGTTTTGATCCAAGGCAGCCAGCTTTCAGGGAGAAGGCTTACAGCTTTTCATCTCATCCCCTGCATGCATCAGCCTTACTAGAGATTTGAACAATGCAAGGAATTCGCGAGAGCATGCGAATTCGAATGCTCTCGCGAATTCCTTGCATATATATATATATATATATATATATATATATATATATATATATATATATATATATATATATATATATATATATATATATATATATATATATATATATATATATATATATATATATATATATATATGCAATAAGATCACAGTAAACTGTCTGTTTTCTCATCAATGTTTCTGAGAGCTTTACGAATTTGTAGTCCTGAGTTCATAGATGAGGAAATATCCAAAATTTATGAAATAGGTAATGATTTAAAATACCCAAGAAATGTAATTGATAAATCTTTTAAAGTTGCTAGAAATACTTTTTACAATCCAAAAAGGGACAACCAGCCTTATCCAACTAAAAATATGTTGGTTCTCCCTTACCATGAAAACTTGGTTGATATGCCTTCTCTTCTTAAGACTTTTAATATTAAAGTTGTATTCAAAAATCTTGATACAGTAAAAAAACTTTTGATAAAGAATTCCCCCCAAAATGCTGATGGATGTGTCTATAAGATTCCTTGTAAAATTTGCGATAAAGTTTATTACGGTCAAACTGGTAAAAATCTCGAACTAAGATTAAAACAACATAAATATAGCATTAGAACTGGACAAGATTCCAATGCTCTATTTATTCATGTAAGAGATTTTAACCATCCAATTGATTTTCAAAAAGTTGAGAAAGTAGTATCAAGCAAGTCCATGGTCGACAGGAATATAATTGAATCTTGTTTCATAAAAAGCAGTTTTGACAATAATATGAATATTTCCTTTGGTTTATATAAATTAGATCCATTTATAATTAATAGAATTTGGGAAGAATTTAATAATACACTGGACAAATAATCTTTAAAATTTCTTATTTCTTGGGTAGAAGAATTTAATAATACACTGGACAAATAATCTTTAAAATTTCTTATTTCTTGGGTAGAATAGTTTGTGGGGTGAGTTGTGCCAAGGACCTATCCAAGTTGGGTCGGCGCGCATCAGGTGTTTAAACCGTTGTGGGATCTGATAGTGAGGTGCCGGCCAGACCCCTTATATATTATTATTATTATAATCAAAAAAGAAGCGCTAAAGACCCCTTATATAGCTTCCTTGGATGCTTTACTTTCATAGTTCCTTGATAATGTGAGTAGTCACGAAAGCGCTTGGAATTTCTCTATTCTTTCAGAGTGGTTGTTTTGCATATATATATATATATATATATATATATATATATATATATATATATATATATATATATATATATATATATATATATATATATATATTATATATATATATATATATAGATATATATATATATATATATATATATATATATATATATATAGATATATATATATATATATATATATATATATATTATAGGTAGTAGGTTGGTAGACAGCAACCGCCCAGGGAGGTACTACCGTCCTGCCAAGTGAGTGTAAAACGAAAGCCTGTAATTGTTTTACATGATGGTAGGATTGCTGGTGTCCTTTTTTCTGTCTCATGAACATGCAAGATTTCAGGTACGTCTTGCTACTTCTACTTACACTTAGGTCACACTACACATACATGTACAAGCACATATATACACACCCCTCTGGGTTTTCTTCTATTTTCTTTCTAGTTCTTATTCTTGTTTATTTCCTCTTATCTCCATGGGGAAGTGGAACAGAATTCTTCCTCCGTAAGCCATGCGTGTTGTAAGAGGCGACTAAAATGCCGGGAGCAAGGGGCTAGTAACCTCTTCTCCTGTATATATTACTAAATTTAAAAGGAGAAACTTTCGTTTTTCCTTTTGGGCCACCCCGCCTCGGTGGGATACGGCCGGTGTGTTGAAAGATGAAATATATATATATATATAATATATATATATAATATATATATATATATATATAATATATATAATATATATATATATATAATATATATAATATATATATATAATATATATAATATATATATATATAATATATATAATATATATATATAATATATATAGGATGGGGTCCACCTCTGGTGTATATTGTGGGACCCATAGCCTCGGAGAAGTGGATAAAAAGGCTTAAAGGATGAATATTTGGATTTCTTCTTGAAGCCGTTTGAATATTCCACTTCCACTACCACCCCATCTTTTCATTCTTTTTTACCAATAGGTATATTTTATTACATAATATGGTACAAAAAGGTTTAAGAGATACAGTGATGATATAAAGATGGCATATACAGTATATGAGGTGAGAGATAAATTTCTAGTACATATTGTTACATGTTTGTCACTGATTATAATGCGAAAATCTCATCCAGCTCTTCAGAAATGGGGCGCGTGCCCAAAATACAGCAGGCACTGAGCCGCTGGAAGAGAAAACTAGCTGCCCTTGGATCCCTATTTACCCTGATGAGTCTTTTGTCTCGCTCCTTAAGGAATTTAAATGCACTTTTTTCCCATGAGCCAAGGGACTCTGATCCTATAGGAACAAACATATAATGATGGGCAGGTTCTCCATATTTTCTAGACTTTTGTGACTCCCTGAAGCTGGCGGCTGCCCCTTCTTCTTCCCTGGTGTATTGGAGATAGGTATCAGTCAAGGTAGATGCACATGTGTATTCCCACACCACCTGCTTAACATCTGTCCAGATCTGCATAGTTGGGATGGCTCCCTTACTGCTGAGCATCCGGCTGTTGTGAGGCTCTTATTGATAATGTTATTAACCTCCTCATGTCTTGCAATCTTTCCCTCGGATTTACGGCACACAAGACGATGGTACCCGAATCGGTCTGCTGCTTCACTGCCACAAATACACCTGTGTTCGGCGAGAATAGGGGCGGCAAGTCGAAGGGCAACATCAAAGTGGATGGTCTGTGCCAAGGCTGGAGTTGGGAACAACCAACAAAACGTCCCCTACATGAGGAGCTCTCACTGCCAGAAAGTGGGCTCTGTCGTTCCCTGACACACTCTGAAGCTTTGTTGAGGCTATTTTCTCCACTATCAGGCCATCCCAGTGCGACTGTTTGTAGTTGTTGGGGGAGCAGGTCTGGTTTCAGAGCCTGTTAGATTATCCCAGATCATGACTTTTGGTCCTGGACTCCAATCTTGTCCCTAAGATGTTCAGGGAGAATTGCTGCTATAAGCTCTCTTGATGTAATGCATGAGGACAGAAAAGCAGGTAGTGCAATCTGCGGACACCAGTACCTCCTAGTCTGACTGGAAGTGTAGCTTGGTTCCACTGCCCATCTTCTAGAGTAAGGTTAAGTACTTTTGTAAAAATCCTCCTCAGGATGCTGTCATGTTCGTGCAGTATAGGGTTATTATTTGAAGGTGCACATCTTAGGAAATATGTCAACCTGGGCAGACTCAAGCACTTTGTGAGAAGGAACAAGGCATCCTGGGTATCAAGATTGCCTATTTATTGTTCCATTCTCCTCAGTTCTTCTAATTTCTTCCTGAGGATTGTGTCAATGGAATCGCTTCCCAGATTTGCTCCAAGCAAGACGCTATTTGTAGGGGCAATGACTGATGCTCCTGGTAGTTTGGATCTCATTGCATTTATCACTTGTTGACTGAAATGATTTCACATTTGGATGGATTCAGGATGAGACCCATTTCCTGTCCCGTGTCATCACTTGTGTAAGTTCACCTAAGAGGGACTCCTTTGTACCTGCTATTGTGCCATCATCCAGGAACCAGATGTTTAGCTCACTGGTCAGTCTGACTGTGATTTCCCTAACTGTTATACTGAAGAGATGTGGTGCAAGAGGATCCCCTTGCTGGACACCCTCTGATGATGTGATTTCATGCTCTCCAAACAGGAACATTGATTCCTTGCTATTTCCAGCTGAAACAAAGGGGAAGAGACCAGGGAAATATTCTTGTACCGCTGCTAATACCACATATCTTTTCAGGAGATTAAATGCATTCTTGAAGTCTAATTTTACAACTGCATTATCCTCAGGCAGGTTGTTGATATACACCCTGTTGCCTCACTTCCTTGAGAGACCCCAAAACCAAGCTGGTTTGGTTGAAGCACAATGGCTGCCTCTGTGCGAATGCTTTGGACAGGAGCTTTGGAAACGAGGCGGCGAAAAGTTTTGCCTACTGCAATAGGCCTAATTCCTCCATCCTTCTTTTTAAGTGCACAAATTGTTGCACCAAAAAAGAACTGTTGACGAACCTTGTGATCTCTGAAAGCAGTGTCTCTGCAATCTCCCCAGTAACTGGATTAACCATTTCCTTTAAGTCCTGTGGCGTTATTTCAGTGTAACCCCCAGCAGACCCAGATGTTCTCGACATTATTGCTTTGTAAACGTCTGAGTCTTCCACAATCAATGGCTCCACAGTAGAGACAGAGGTGTTGGAACTGTTGGTGCCCCTGATTTCCCTGGCAGGGTGCTTTCCTCTAAGTGCTTCCGCCGTGTCAGCATCCCTGGGGGCATCTGTATCTTCACTGATAATAATTCTGATTGCCCCCACTGTGTTGCTCTCTTCAGTTTTCTTGCTCACCTGCACTCTGACTTTTTCACTGTCAGTGGAGTGAGTGGGGGTTCTGCCTCTCCCGTTTTTGTATTGAAAGGGAAGGCAAATGTGGTTATCAGTTCTAGGAAAGTCTCTTAAAGATTTAATGATCATTGAGGCTAGCCTCTTTTCCCTTTTTTCCGGCATAGCTAAGCAGACATTACCAAAAAGAAGCAAGTTGTGCCATGCCTTGATGGTTGGTGGAGCAGCCCGTGTTAACAGGCTGCTTTGGGAATATGTGTTAGTGTCCTGGTACCTGTTGCTTTAATTGCTTCCAAGATATCTGATGAGATGAGATCTGTTGGAGTGGGTTCAGATGCCTGAGGTGGATCTGGATCATCACTTTCCACAAGAGGACATCCTGAACCAGGGCAACTACCGTCTTTGCGGAGGAAACCATTAGAGTTGAGACAACGAAGCTGTAAGCATGACCGACACTTGCTTCTCCTAGTATTGCCAGCCGTACCATTTCCCTGGCTGCTTGCTTCCTCCTGGTTGGCATCCATCTGGCTAGACTAGACTGTAGGAGTGGAGTATGACATACTGGGTGAGTATGGTGCGTGGAAGGTAGTAAATTTGACCGTGGTGGCCTGGTGGAGTTGGAGGGGCTGGTGAGGGGCTGGGAAGGGAAAGGGAAAACTGCTGCTGGGAACTGGGTTGGGGAGTCTCTGGTAGTGGGTGGGGGAGGCTCTGGTAGTGGGTGGGGGAGGCTCTGATAGTGAGGCTCTGGTAGTGGGTGAGGGAAACTCTGGTAGTGGGTGGGGGAACTCTGGTAGTGGGTGGGGGAAGCTCTGATAGTGGGTGGGGGAGGGTCTGGTAGTGGGTGGGGGAACTCTGGTAGTGGGTGGGGGAAGCTCTGATAGTGGGTGGGGGAGGCTCTGGTGGTGGATGGGGAGGCTCTGATGGTGGGTGGGGGAAACTCTGGTAGTGGGTGGGGGAGGCGCTGGTGGTGGGTGGGGGAGGTTCTGGTAGTGGGTGGTGGAGACTCTGGTGGTGGGTAGGGGAGGCTCTGGTGGTGGGTGGGGGAGGCTCTGGTAGTGGGTGGGGGAGGCTCTGGTAGTGGGTGGAGGAGACTCTGGTAGTGGGTGGGGGAGGCTTTGGTGGTGGGTGGGGGAGGCACAGGTTGTTGGGTGGGGGTATCCCCGGGAGAGGGGGAGAAGGGAGTACAATACATATGAACTTGCACACTATATATAGTGGGTGGGGGAGGCTCTGGTAGTGGGTGGGGGTGGCTCTGGTTGTGGGTGGGGGAGGCTCTGGTAGTGGGTGGGGGAGGCTCTGGTAGTGGGTGGGGGAGAGACTGGTAGTGGGTGGGGGAGGCTCTGGTAGTGGGTGGGAGAGAGACTGGTAGTGGGTGGAGGAGAGACTGGTAGTGGGTGGGGGAGGCTCTGGTGGTGGGTGAGGGAGGCACAGGTTGTTGGGTGTTGGTAGCCCCGGGAGAGGGGGCGAAGGGAGTACAATACATATGAACTTGCACACTATATATAGTGGGTGGAGGAGGCTCTGGTAGTGGGTGGGGGAGGCTCTGGTTGTGGGTGGGGGAGGCTCTGGTAGTGGGTCGGGGAGGCTCTGATACTGGGTGGGGGAGGCTCTGTTAGTGGGTGTGGGAGGCTCTGGTAGTGGGTGGGGGAGGCTGTGTTAGTGGGTGGGGAGAGACTGGTAGTGGGTGGGGGAGACTCTGGTAGTGGGTGGAGGAGACTCTGGTAGTGGGTGGAGGAGGCTCTGTTAGTGGGTGGGGAAGGCTCTGGTAGTGGGTGCGGGAGACCCTGGTAGTGGGTGTGGAGACTCTGGTAGTGGGTGGGGGAGACTCTGGTAGTGGGTGGGGGAGACTCTGGTAGTGGGTGGGGGAGGCTCTGGTGGAGGGTGGGGGAGGCTCTGTTAGTGGGTGGGGGAGGGTCTGGTAGTGGGTGCGGGAGACTCTGGTAGTGGGTGGGGGGGCTCTGGTAGTGGGTGGGGAGACTCTGGTAGTGGGTGGGGAGACTCTGGTAGTGGGTGGGGGAGGCTCTGGTGGAGGGTGGGGGAGGCACAAGTTGTTGGGTGGGGGTTGCCCCGGGAGAGGGGGTGAGGGGAGTACAATGCATATGAACTTGCACATTATATATTGTTCACACAGTCTTACAATACACATCATTATTTGTTTCGCATGTACATCATGATCGAAGTGGGTATGGGCACTGCTGCACCCATGTGTACCCTCACCACCTACACACCACGCCTCTTCCCCCTTACCCCGTGGCGTGGGGGAGGCGGCACTGACTGGTCACTCCCTCGTTAACATTAGTCCCACATTGTTTTTCCATAAAATGTGCCTCTAATTATTCCAAGCATCAATGTGTAATCATTTCTAAGTTAACTGGAAGCATGACGCAAGGTGCTGGTACTGACACACAGTGTAGGCCTTATTCTCCCCCACCCCCACTGGCCGTTTTCCTCACTACCACCACTCACCATCATTCACAAACTGCACACCACTTCCACTATTTACATTGAAACGGTGTATCGAAATGTCTTCTCGCTGCACTGGAATCTTCCCAGAATATTCACACTGACTCCTGTTCAGTCTTGACCTGGTCAGCCTCGTTGATCAGGAGTTATAATTGACAAAGTGATTCGTCTCTCAGCCCTTGAGTAGAGAGGACGTGTGCTGCTGCTACCCCCTGGTGTTGACTGGGTGCAGTAATATTTTCACAACATGGCGCAGGCTTGTCGCCGGAGAGTTAATACAGTCTGTATTGAATTAACCAGTGGAGCTATCACGGGGCCGTCTATGGAGCTACTTCTCCCAGCAATAATTAGAGACACCTACGGCGTAGCTACTGAAGAGATTTGTGGACTTGCCTTGAATGGCACGAAGAGGATATTTCTTAAATTCAATTCGACGAGTATGTATGAGACAGTGGTTAACAAGTTTCAGGAAGTGGCCTGAATCATGCTGTCACGGTGAGGATGCATGATGTATCAAGTTACTTCACTTGGGTGAAGATCAGGAATGTGCCATTTGAGGCGGATGCATCTGACATAAGGTTTGCCATGAGTAAATATGGGACGGTACACACGGTTACTGCCGGAAGATGGTCAGCTGGTACGTATATGGGAATACCTGAGGGTACGTACTCTGCAAAGATGACGATACGACATCCTATACCGTCGTATGTGGTGATGGAAGAATTCAGAACTCAGGTATTTGTGACATACGCAGGGCAACGACGCACTTGTCGTTTGTGTGGGTCGTATGAACACCTGGCAGCGCAATGTGGTAGAGGACGTGGAGACAACGACCTGCAACAACGAAGAAACGTAGAGGTGAGGAGAGTGGAGCAAGAACAGCCTTTTTCGACACTGACTCCGCAGAGTGCGTCATGGAGTGAGGAGGTTGAGAAGGCAGAGAAGATGGCAGGTGCTACGAGTGGGGGGGACTCCCCTCCCTTGGACGTGGTTCAGGCATTGGAGGAGATCATCGCGGAAGTGAATGATAGCAAGGAGGAAGCATCGACGACGCTTGTGGATATTTCGGGCACGGGGCCGTATCAGGAAGAAGGCACGATCCTGGATCTTGGGACTATTATGGAGAACGGAGGGGCGAAGGTAGTTCGTCCTAAGGTGTGTGACAAGGCTGTCTTGTCGGTGAATACGGTAGAGGTTGAGGTTCATCGTGGTGATGAGCTTGATGACGAGATGCAGGTCGACGGTACGACGCGAAAGCGCGCATCAGTGCTTTATGATTCAGATGAAGTGCTTACGCCCGCACAACGTTCAGGGAAGAAAACATGGGCGGATGTCACGCAGAGGGGTTCAAAAGACACTCAGGGACAGGGATCGAGTAAGAGTGCACAAAAAGGGGGGGGGGAGGGATAAGAGTGCAATGAGGCGATCAGGTGACAAAAAGGTTGTGTCAAGAGGGAAACCACCTTTGTCGGTTTTAAGTGCTTGACATTGAACATCAATGGTTTGAGGTCGCAGAGAAAGTGTGAGTGGTTTAGGGAGTTTTTGGAGCGTCATGGTGTTGACGTTGTGTTCTTGCAGGAGCATAATTATAGACATGGTTATGAGTTGAAGGTGGAAGGATATAAGGTGTATGTTGAACATGCGGTCAGATTGAAAGGCGGTGTGGCTATATTGGTAAAGGAAACTAGCCCGTTGGTTGTCAGGCATTGTGAAGGGGGGAGGGGAGGGTGATACGTGTGGATGGATTATGGGGTCAGGTACAGATGACGTTGGTGTGTGTGTATGGACCAGCAGAGGGAGACGTACGCGTTAAGAATAAATTTGTGAGGGACGTGTTGGTTTACTACTTGCGTGGATTGCCAGGGGTAGCCGTGATAGGAGGTGATTGGAACTGTGTGATAAGGCGTAAGGATGTGGAACCGAGGGGGGCGGGGCATTGTATGGGAACATTGGGAGAATTGTTATCAGGGGTGGGTTTAATCGATATCTGTGGGGGGGGGGAAGGTAGAGCATACATTTATTAGGCGTGGGTATGCTGCTAGGCTCGATCGTTTGTACGTCCCCAGAAGGGTAGTAATACATAGGGTGAGGGTGTTGGATGTGGTATTTTCTGATCATAGGGGTGTTATGGTGGATTTGGGTTGGGAGGGGTTGCCACGAAGGGGTAGGGGGTATTGGAAGTTAAATGTAAAGTTGCTGCATGAAGAAGAATATAGACAGTCATTTAAACAGTTTTGGGAGGGGTTGGAGGCAGAAGCGCCTGGGAATGGTGATCTGGTTAGATGGTGGGACTCGGTGGCGAAATCAGGTATTAAGGATTTTTATGTACGTAATGGGAGGGAATATAATAGGTTAAAGTATGGTTTTCAATCTTATCTTGAGGGGCAGTTGAGGGCTTGCTACGAACGTGGGAGGGTTAGTTACCCGGTGGGAGATATTGAGGGATTAAAGGAGAGCATTAGGGATTTGCAAAATGAAAGATTTGATGGTGCACGCATTTTGGCGGGGTTGGAGGAGGTGTTATGGGGTGATAGGCCATCGGCGTGTGTATTGAGAGGACAGCGTAAGAGGAGAGCGGCGACGGAGATGATGGGATTAACTGTTCATGTGGGGATGGGAGGGTATAGGGAAGGGCAGGTATTGATGTCGACTGAAGGTATGAGTGGATATCTTGATGTATGGTTTAGGTCATATGCACAACATGTGGGTATACGAGATGATGCTTTAAGGGAAATGGGTGGTTATGTGCAATGCGAGCTTGATGGTAGAGATAGGGAGACTTTGGAAGGACAGATTACGGAAGGGGAAATTTGGCAAGCTATAGCAGGTGCAAGTTTAGGTAAGGCACCGGGTGTAGACGGGTTGCCTAATGATTTTTATGTTAAGAATTGGGAAGTATTGAGGAGATTTTTAGTCAGATTGTTCAATGTAATGAAGGAAGATGGGGCAATGGGTGAGCAGCAAAGGACTGCTGTTGTTGTATTAGTGCTGAAGGGTGGACAGACCACGACAGAAGATTACCGTGCAATATCGCTTATGTGCGGTGATTATAAGTTATTTGCAAGGGTATTAGGGAACAGAATCAAACAGGTTTTAGGTAAAGTAATTGATAGAGGACAATATGGCATACCGGGTAGATCAATGTATGAAGGGCATGGAGTTATTAGGAGTTTTATAGAGCATAGGGGGGAGGGGGGAGGGGGTGTTTTGGCTCTGGATTGGAGAGCTGCTTATGATAGCGTAGAAAGGGATGCATTATGGAGTTTTATGCGTTGGTTGGGTTTCGGGAGGGAAATTGTTTCTTGGGCAAAAACTTTGTATCTGGGTGCAGTTATGAGAATTCAGGTTAATGGACGACTAGGTGATAGCATACAGATGGGAAGGGGTTTGCGACAGGGATGCCCTCTGTCGCAAATTTTGTTTGCATGTCTTCAGGAACCCTTTTATAGGGCAGTTAGGTGGAGTATGGCGAGAGCGAGGGTTGGTTTTGCACGAGAAGGGGAAGCGGGTATAGTGGGTTACGTGGATGATACGACTGTCTTGGTGAGGGATGTGAGGGATTTACATAAGGTAGGAAGGGTGATAGACGTTTTTGGTGAGGCTACGGGGATGAAAATTAATGTAGTAAAGTCCAAGTATTTGGATCTAGGGGATAGCGTACATAATGGTGAGACTGTTGAGGGTGGGTGGCGTGTGGTAGATCAGTTGTTGATATGTGGGATAGTGTACATGCGGAATGATAGGGATGCACAAGAGGCAAATTCGAGGCGCACCGTGGATGGAGTTTTGAAAAGATTGGGAGGTTTGAGGGCAGAGCAATTAACGTTGCATCAAAGGGTTATAGTCACGAATGTCCTGTTGTATAGCAAGTTATGGCATGTGGTGGCAATATATCCGTTACGACGGTGTGAGGTGCAACGGTTGCAACTGCGGGTATTCAGATTTATATGGGGATCGGGTTGTGACTGGCTAAGTAGAGGGGTGGTGTCGCTTCCCGTTAGCCAGGGGGGGCTGGGGCTTATACCTCTTGAGAAACGTATGTTGAGTGTGTTTCTGAAAAGGGGGTTTGTGAGGGAGGGGGTGAGCGGGGGGGGCCTTGAAAGACTGCGCATGGATATGCAACGGTGGTGGAGGGGTAGGGATTTAATGTTTGGGGAGGCTATGTTGCGAGTTTTACTGACGGTAAGGGATCCGAAACAGCTTAAATTGAAGGTTCTTGAGAGGGTGGGGGTGGGTCTGTGGTGGCGGCAGTTGAGGGGGCATACCCTATGTATGCATGGGGTTCTGTATGGAAATGTCTTCAACAACTACGTGTAAAACCAAGTGTCAGGGAGGTTATGTTTAGGTTTTTACATGGGATCTTGCCGTCTAGGGTTGTGTTATTTAATAGGAGATTAAGGGAGGGTGGGGAGTGCAAAGCGTGTGGATGTCCGGAAACCATATTTCACGCTGTGTACTTTTGTACTTGTTTAGAAGATGTGAGGGTCTGGCTAAGTAGAGTAGTTAGGTTAGTGGGTGGGGAAGGGTTACAGGTGTTGCGGGTGTTAAGTTTAGATATAGGTGGGTGGAGTCAGCAGGTGGTGAATGCGGTTGCGTATGTGGTCACAGATTTTATTTATATATCTTGGGCAATGAGGGAGGTGGGAGTCGAGGAAAGGATAAGAGTGTTAGGGGCTACGATGTATAGAACAAAGTGCCGCAATAGGGATCTTTATGGGGGAAGATGGGAGACAGCATTTACTGAAGGTTATCGTAGATTCAGATTGAAGGATGTAAGAGATTTAAGTGTAAAGTAAGGGGTTGCGGCGGGCTAGTTTTCTTGAGTATGGAAATGTGTATAGATGTTAGCGTGTGTGGTATGTTTGGTAATATAATAAATAAGCTTCTTTTGTGATGTGAGTTTGGTCTGGGTTGTTGTGTAAGATATATTATTCACATTGTTTTTCAGAAGGTATCGAATTTAATATGTAAGTAGTGGTGTTTACACTACATGATTGTGTGTATAATGTGTGAGAGGGTACATCTCACAGTATTTGTGTGTTTGATGGTTTGAGGTGACACAAGGCATGATCTAAGTATGTCTGGATTCTCCTTTTGTCCTCAAAGGTGTTATACAAAGATAATACTGTGGTGTGTGTGATGTGTAGGTTTATAGGTATTCAACATGCTTGTTGTATGTTCCCTTTTAGATACTTTGTTTTAATTGTCATTTCAATGTACTTTGTATAGTATTATACAATGGTATTGTTCTTTGCCATATGAAGTGGTTTTTTTTTTTTAGGTTATGTTATGTTCTAGGTTTTTGTATGTTAAGATGTATATATATATATTTATATTTATATATATTTATATATATATATAAATATAAATATATAAATATATATATATATATATATATATATATATATATATATATATATATATATATATATAATGTCGTGCCGAATAAGTACAATTGGTCAATTAGCATGAACTCATTTAAAATTAAGTCCTTTCTAAAATGTTCTCTTATAAATATATATTTTAAATATATATTTTCTCATTTATGTTAATGTAAAAATTAATAATTTTGTACCAAAAGAACCTTAGAAATCTTACCTAATCTTATTATAACAAGCGCAATTTTATTTAGTCTAATCCAGCTAAATATATTTTAGATAAGTTTACAATAAATTAATAATAAACAAACACAATGAAATATATTTTTTCTCGTTAGGTTCACAATGATGTTTGCGAAATTATTACATACAAAAATGTTTGCTTGTCTTCTTTAAACTGATAGATTATAGAGGTATGGGTGTTTGTGGGAAACAATCAGGCTGCAGAATTAGGGTTAAAATCAGCAGTTATTACCAGGATACCTCAGGGATATGTTTAAAAGACAATATTCAAAATAAAGTTGCTAGTAATGGCAAATCAATTGATCAACAAACAAAGAGAGATAGTAGAGGGCAACGAGTGACTAGCTCCCTTAAGGTTTACTATACAAACAGTAGGAGTCCAAGAAATAAAATAGATGAGCTACGATTACTTGCAAGTGTAGGTAATATAGATATTATTGGTATAACAGAGACCTGGTTCATCCTGAAAGATAGAGAAAAGCCTTCTGATTGCAACATACAGAGTTATAAACTATTCCATACTGATAGGGTCAACAGGAAGGGTGGTAGTGTGGCGATGTATGTCAGAGAAAATTTAAATTGTTGTCTTAGACATGATATAAGATTAGAAACGTCGAACACATAATCTGTTTGGCTACAGTTTCTCGAGGGACATGACAAATTAATTTTGGGTGTGATTTATAGGCCCCCAAACCTTGATAGGGAGGGCAGTAAGCTGTTATGGGACGAAATTCATAAGGCATCTAGATATGAAAATGTTGTGATAATGGGAGATTTTAACTTTAGACAGATTGATTGGAACAATACGACAGGAAATCTTGAGTCTAGTGACTTTCTTGATGCGGTTCAGGATTGCTTTTTAGAACAGGTTGTGACAGAACCAACTAGAGGAAACAATCTGCTTGACTTGGTTCTTGCCAACAAAGATTCACTGATTAATAATCTTGAGGTTAATGATGAGCTTGGGGAAACTGCTCACAAATCACTTAGTTTCAATATATCATGGAATTACCCAGATAACTGCAATCAAATCTCTGTCCCAAATTTTCACTTGGCCGACTTCATGGGACTGAAAAATTACCTGGGTGGGCTAAACTGGGATGTCCTGACTATGGGTCAGGTAGGTGATCTTGGTTACCAATATGACGTTTTTCAGAGCATAGTTCTAGCTGCCCAGACAACTTTTGTTCCGAGTAGGGAAATTAGATGTAACAATCTCAAATGGATGAACAATAGATTAAAACATCTCATTGGTCAAAAGAGAGGCATATATAGGCGTATTAAAAGAGGGGATGGGCAGTAAAGAAATCAATATATTCAATTAAACAGAGAAATAAAGAAAGGAATAAGAAAAGCAAAAAGGGATTATGAGGCTAAAGTTGCAAGGGATTCAAAGACTAACCCAAAAGGGTTCTTTCAGGTATACAGAAGTAAGATTAGGTACAAGAATGGCCCACTTAAGAGTAACTCTGGTCGGATCACTGACAGTGATAAGGATATGTGTGAAATTCTCAACACCTACTTCCTCTCAGTTTTCACCCAGGAAAAATACTAGCGATATTCCTGAAATAATAGATTATGTAGAACAGGATGATAATAAACTATGTACGATTGTGGTAACTAGTGACATGGTCCTCAGACAAATAGAAAAACTAAAACCTAACAAATCCCCAGGCCCTGATGAACTATTTGCAAGAGTGTTAAAGGAATGTAAAGAGGAACTTAGCATACCTTTGGCTAACCTTTTTAACATATCACTACAAACTGGCATAGTGCCTGATAAGTGGAAAATGGCAAATGTAATACCTATTTACGAGGCAGGTGACAGGTCAATGGCTTCGAACTATAGACCAATAAGCCTTACCTCCATAGTGGGAAAATTTATGGAATCAATAATTGCCGAAGCAATTCGTAGCCATCTTGACAGGCACAGATTGATTAATGAATCTCAACACGGTTTTACAAAGGGGCGTTCCTGTCTTTCGAATTTACTAACTTTTTTCACTAAGGTGTTTGAGGAGATAGATCATGGTAATGAATATGATATTGTGTATATGGACTTCAGTAAGGCTTTCGATAGAGTTTCACACCAGAGGCTATTGAGGAAACTTAAGGCACACGGAATAGGAGGAGAATTCTTTTCCTAGGTAGAGGCATGGCTGACTAATACACAGCAGAGAGTTTGCATAAATGCGGAGAAATCAGAATGGGGGCACGTCACAAGCGGTGTTCCTCAGGGGTCAGTGTTGGGCCCATTGTTGTTCACAATTTACATAAACGACATAGATGAGGGAATAAATAGCGACATAAGCAAATTTGCTGATGACATCAAAATAGGCCGTCCAGTTCATTCTAATGAGGACACTAGAGCACTCCAGGATGATTTGAATAGACTGATGCAATGGTTGAAGTGGCAGATGCAGTTTAATATTAACAAATGCAAAGTTCTAAATTTTGGACAATTAAATAACCATGCCATATATAAAATAAATAATGTAGATCTTAATACTACTGATTGAGAAAAGGATTTAGGAGTTCTGGTTAGCAGTAATCTAAAACCAAGACAACAGTGCATTAGTGTTCGCAATAAAGCTAACAGAATTCTTGGCTTCATATCTAGAAGTATAAATAATAGAAGTCCTCAGGTTGTTCTTCAACTATATATCCTTGCTTAGGCCTCATTTAGACTATGCTGCTCATGTGGAGAAATTTTCTCCAGGAGAGGGGTATCAGCCCCCTTCAGCCCCCTTCAGCCCCTTCAGCCCCTTTCAGCCCTGAGGGGCCAAGCCCTCTCAGAAGGGGCGAGCGTCTTGTTTACTGCTACAGTGAGTAATTGATCACAGATGCCGTACGAGTATGCGACGTGGTTGCTTCGACCGATGCTCCTTGCAGAGTGTTGCAGAGTGTATTTTAATAAGAGACAGTACGTCTCTTACTTTAGCAGGACAATTAAGGAAAATCCTGCTCCCACTTTATTACCATGGTAAAGATAGTGGACATTGTTGTCTATGCTTAAGACAGCAAGAATCAACCATTCTGCTTTGCTTCATCGAGGAAGTGGCAAGGAAGCAAAAGTACTAGGTCAGTTTTTTTTTGTGCTAGGGGAGTGACGGCGTGGGGCGCTGTGGCGTCTTCAGATTACTTTTGACTCTACTGAGAGTGACACTGACGCCAGGATAACCAACAAAGAACACTGATCTGTGCGTTAGTGTGAACAAAGTGTCTCACAAAACACAATAAACACTTAAGAGAAGTGTGATCAGCTTCTCTTGTGATAAGATTGTGAACAATAAAGACAAATCTTGTGGAACATAGTGTACCAGTGTGCGTTTCCTAGACTATGGAAGACGTGGACATCCAAGGACACTTCAGCTTCTATCAAGTCACCGATACCTGTCGAAGGTGTGAAGAACACCATAGCTCACGTTACAAGAGCAAGGTATGTTACGAATTTCTTGTAGTACGGGG
The DNA here is from genome assembly GCF_038502225.1 of Cherax quadricarinatus. Taxonomy (NCBI): domain Eukaryota; kingdom Metazoa; phylum Arthropoda; class Malacostraca; order Decapoda; family Parastacidae; genus Cherax; species Cherax quadricarinatus. The sequence continues at coordinate 81,750 of NW_027195743.1, forward strand.
GACTGCACAGTTCTTGAGTCGCAAGGAGTTTGTAATCAACCTATAGTCGGCAGTAAGGTGTGGACTTTTGAGTCCAAACAAGTATGTATTTTGTCAGCCATCAGTGAATGAAATATGCTGACATAACACCCCCTAGGGGTAATTTATAATCTTACAAATTATAATTCTTGACAGCCCGTTGTGAGATGGTTTCGACAGCTTCTAGACCTCGTCTGCAGGGGCGGCTGTGCAGGCGATGAGTTGTCTTTAAGTTAAGTTTTCACTGTTTAAACTTAGCTGGTAATGCTATTTCTCAACATATTGGTCGTGCTCGAACCGGTTAAAGCCCACACTGTGGTCCAAATACGTTGTACTACAATGTACAAATAACCTACGAGCCAAGGTCCTTCGAAAAAAGCTGTAAAACTAGTGTTTTACAATATAAACCAGTATAAATGAGTCCCTCCAGACTCAATCACAGAGAATGGGCAGCCAAAAGAAAACGGGCGCTCACCCAGCATTCACCCAAAGAAAACGGGAGCTGGGTGACTCACCCAACAAGAAAACGGGGGATGGCACCCAGCATCCACTGCTCCAATCTCGAAAGTGCTGACCAAGACAACAACAACCCAATTGATGTTCAGTTTGTCTGAGTGTATATACACATAGTGTTTATAATGTTTATAGACAGAAATTAAGAGACAAGATTGTGTTAAAGTTTGTTTCTTATAGATATACCTGTTATATTAAAGTAACTTATATAAAGTGTAAGCCTTCAAATACATATTAACAGTGACATTTATATATGTGTAAGTAATATTCACGTGTAATTTACAGTTATACAGTGACATTTATAGTGTATAGTGAATGAAGTGTATAACATCGTTATTTACGATTAATCATCGTGGTCAGGCTGACACAGCAAACTCAAGCCATAAACACCAGCCATATGTACTGTGTACCCTTCATGGTCATTGACCCTGAGGTTAAGCTTAGTAGGTCAGTAGTGTCTGACTGATTATTGCTGACTTAAGCATAACAAAAACTCAGCTGTTTATAGCAGTACAGTGTTTTTTAAACACTCTAAGTGTGGTGCTAGAATTTTCAGTATACCATTAAAATGGCTTGTTTGAAAACTCAGTTTCAGTCTTTACAGACTAAGATTACACAATTAGAAAATCTAATTTCAGTCTGTATAGGATTAACTCAAGATACAAACATAGATTTTGATGATCTTGAGGTCAAATTCGAATTATTTACACAACGTCTGGAAATAATTAATTCAGACTATACACATTATGAAAATAAATTTCTTGAATCAGATCCGTCTGAGGATGAAATTAAAAATGTTTTGGATACTTTTAGTAATCAACAATTAAGGTGGACAGGAGTACAGGTTATCTGCCGCAAAACTCTGTTACAGAGACCTACTGTAACTAGTGGTCAAACACCTGTTACACCTGTAACAACAACAAGTGTCCCATTACCAAGCTTACCTACATTGTCATTACCTATTTTCCAAGGTCATAATTATGAAGAATTCATTAGTGGGTTTCAATCCATAGTAAATTCACGAACTGACATAGATGAGATTGCTAAGTTCAATTATCTTAAATGTCTTGTGAAGGGAGAACCCTATGAACTGATTAAGTCACTTCCGGTGGTTAAAGGTAATTATCAAATAGCCTTACGTGTCTTAGCAGACAATTACTTCGATGCTGACAAGGCTAGAATTAGACATACAGTCTTAATATCAAGCTTGAAGCCACCCAAACATTGTTTTTCAGACTTACAGGCATTTAGAATCGCATTAGACAATAGTCTCAGATCTCTAGGTGCTAAATATGACCTAAGACAATGTGATTGGTTTATCAGTGGTATTGTACAAGATAAGTTGTCACCACAAACTATTGAACGATTAAATATTATGTTCAATAAACGCTATTTCACTTGTGAAGAAATTAGCAATGGTTTACAAACAATAGTTTCATGCATGCAAGCAACGAGACAAGATGAAAAATCCACAAATCCAGTGGATAACAAACCTTCAACTCAGTATAAAAAGAGTATACCTACTCCCACTAAAACACAGAATGGGAAATCCCATATAGGCATTTATCAAGCTGTGAATACAACAGACAGTAAACAAACTGTCATACATAAACGTACTCCAAAATGTGTACTTTGTGATGGAACACATTGGGCACAGTATTGTATTCAATACACATCAATGGAGGCACGTAAACAACGTGTTCATCAGCTGAAAAGGCGCATCAAGTGTTTAGGTGAACACAAGGGAGAAAAATGCTCACTGAAGAAGTGTTTTAAATGCAAGGGTATGCATCATACAGCATTATGCCCAAATACTTTTGCTGAACAGCAGCAGACTTCCACAGAATCAGGAAGTCAACAAGCAACAACATTAAATGTGAGAGATAAGTTTAAAGCAACTGCTCTCCCGATAGCTCGAGTTGAGTTATCTAATAAATTACACAAAACCAATGTGCTAACACTATTTGATCAAGGCTCACAAAGGTCCTTCATAAGAAGAACAGTGTTGCAGAAACTGAATAAACAACCCTATGCCAAAGTGCAGTTAGATATAGCTGTTTTTTTCCACAATTCTGGTAAACAGACATATGACCTAGCCAGAATCACTGTTGGTCTAGGAAACAGGAAAAAGACAGTAGAAACTGTGGTAGTAGATGATTTGCCTAAGTCTGTGCAGATCCAGGGATTAAAAGAAACAGTTGCAGCACTGAAAGCAGCTAAGGTCAAGTTAGCCTGTCCTGACATACAGACGGACACTATTAGTCCAATTGATTTAATCATTGGAAGTGATTATTATCACTGTTTTGTGCAAAATATAGTAAGTAAACATGATGTTCACTTGCTGAAAACAGCAGGAGGCCACATGATATGTGGTCCCATTCCCTCTCAAAGTGGGAAAGAAACTGATATTCATTCAGTGGAAAATGTACTAGTTACGAGAATAACCACTGATCATGTACCACAGCAAAAATTATCATTACTGGAAGAAATCAATGAACCAGTTGATAAGTTGTGGGATCTAGATGCGATAGGTATTGATGTAAATAAACCAAGCCCACAAGAGTCTCAGACTTATAACCAATATTTGGACACTGTCAAATATAAAGATGGACAGTATTGGGTTAGGTTACCATGGAAATTAAATCCACCACATCTGCCTAACAATTATCGCATGGCTTTCGGACAGATGAAAGCACAAATACATGAGCTCAGGAAGAATCCAGAGCTACTGACTGTCTATGATAATATCATACAAGAACAGTTGGACAATAAATTCATTGAGGAAATAGTCGAAGATAAGTTGAAGACAGAAGCTCATTATCTCCCGCACCATGGAGTCAGAAAAGATTCTGAAACCACTCCACTACGTGTTGTATATAATTGCAGCGCACGTGCAAATAAAGATGTAGCAAGTCTTAATGCCTGTCTAATGACCGGACCCTCACTAACTGAGAAGCTTGGAGACGTGCTTATGAAATTTCGCACAAACCCATATGCCTACACGGCTGATATTTCCAAAGCTTTCTTAAGAATAGGACTACAAGAAATAGATAGAGATTATACTCGATTTTTGTGGCCTGAAAATCCACATGATCCTCAAAGTCCTGTGAAAACTTATCGTTTCAAATCAGTATTATTTGGTGCAACATCCTCTCCATTCTTACTAGAAGCTACTCTAAATACACATTTGAAGAAATCTGAAAGTCCCTTCAAAGAAATCTTAAAGAAAAGTTTCTATGTGGACAATCTTCAAGGTACTGTGAATAAAGAGGAGGATTTGAAATCCTTATACAGAGAAGCTAACAAGGAGATGAAAGAAGCAAATATGCCTCAGGATGTGGAATACAAATTCAACACAATTAAGGGAACTTATCAAGGAAGATTTCTCTGAAGCTGAAATTCCTGATTGCAACAGTATGCTGGGACTTAATTGGAACACACAGGAAGATACTTTGAGTCTCAAAAGGATAAACAATAAATCATGCAGTACACTCACTAAACGTAGTTTACTGTCAGAGGTATCACAATGTTTTGATCCTCTAGGACTCGTCTCACCAATTACCTTAAAGGGTAAAATGCTTATGCAAGATGCATGGAAGCTCAAAATTGGATGGGATGAGAACTTGCCTCTAGAAATGAGTCAAGCCTGGGATGAAATATCCAAGGAGTTTAAGCAACTTCATCAAATTAAATTTCCCAGACAAATAGGTCAAGCGGGAAACAAGTACACATTACATGTGTTCTGTGATGCGTCAACCAGAGGTTATGGCGCTGTAGCTTACATGAGTAATGCTGAAGGAAGTACACTAATTACTTCAAAGGCCAGGGTCGCACCCTTGAAGGTCAGAACAGTACCACAATTGGAACTGACAGCGCTCTATGTAGGTACAAAATTAGCTGTCTATCTCAACAAAGTACTTGATCATCTCACTATTGAGAAAACCGTGATCTGGAGTGATAATGAAGCAGTTCTCCAGTGGTTAAGAAATAATAAGAGTAAGTTGGTCTATGTACAGAACAGAGTAGCAGAAATAAAAGAGATGCAGAGAGATTATCTCTTTCTCCACGTCTCTACCCAAGAGAATCCAGCTGACATGTTGTCACGTGGTGTCCCACTCAAGAAATTTGTGGATAATAAATTATGGCTCCACGGACCGAACTGGCTCTCTAATGAAAATAACTGGCCTCAGCAAAAAGCTCACATTATGCCAGAAGAAACAGTCTGCTTGAACACAGCAGAAATAAGTTGTGTAAATACTGCAGACACAACAGAAATAGTCATTGATGGATCTAAATACTCATCTTTGGGTAAACTCTTAAGAGTTACAGCTCTTGTCTTTAAATTCATTAAAGGAATAAAACCTGATTATGAATATCTTGAACCCATTAAATACTGGGTGAAACTAATACAGAAAGGTGTTTTCTCTACAGAATATAAATTTCTAGAAACACAAGATAAATCCCCAAAGAAACCTGTCATGATTAATTCTTTACGACTTTATCTCGACTCAGAAAAGATTATAAGATGTCGAGGAAGAATTCATAATTCTTCACTACCTAAAGAAGCCATACATCCAATATTGATCCCCAAGAATCATTGGCTAACAAAACTGATTGTGCAGAACGCCCACAGTAACGTGTTACATGGTGGGGTAGCTGACACACTTTGTCATATACGACAATCCTACTGGATACCTCAAGGTCGACAAAGTGTGAAAAAACAAATAAAGGACTGTATTACTTGTCGTCACTACGATATGCGAGTATGTCAGTATCCAGGTCCACCTCCATATCCCTCTGAAAGGGTTTGTCATGTCACTCCATTTGAGGTGACAGGTGTAGATTACACTGGACCAATAATTTTAACCAAAACAGTTGACAAAGTTCCTATCAAGGTGTACATCTGTTTGTTCACTTGTGCTACGACTAGAGCAGTACATCTAGAAGTAGCCACTGACATGTCTGCTGAAACCTTTATCAAATTATTCAGAAGGTTTGCAGCCAGAAGAGGATGTCCCAGACTGATGATTTCAGATAATGCAACGAACTTTGTTGCTGGTGCTGCTTATATAAGCAAGATCTTTGATCAACCAGAAGTACAACAGATGCTGAATCAACGCAGATGTCGTTGGAGATACATTCCTCCTAAATCTCCATGGCACGGCGGATTTTATGAAAGAATGATTGGCATTGTAAAACGTTGTTTATGGAAGACTCTTCATCGTCAAAGAATCGACTTACAAGAATTCCGTACAGTTGTGACTGAAATAGAAAATAGAGTCAACAACAGACCTCTGACTTATGTTACCGATGATCTGAACAATTTAGAAGTGTTAAGTCCATCTCATTTACTCCATGGCAGAAGGCTCGAACCTGTTCCTCCCATGAATGATAAAGAAATCATAGAGGATCCTACTTATTTCGAACCTGAGCAACTCAGACGTAAATTCAAACACCTTAATAAAGTGATTGAACGTTGGGAGAAAATTTGGCGAGAAGACTATCTCACCTCATTGAGAGAACACTTCTATGGAGCTGGTGTTCCTGAAAATCATAAGTCCTTAAGACCTGGTGACATAGTGATTATTGACAATGATGGTCCGAGGTCCCAATGGCCACTTGGAAAAATTGTGACCATATATTCTGATGAAAATAGAATCATCAGGACAGTTGATATTTTAAGCAAAGGTGTAGTGAATAAGCGGACAATAAATAAACTAGTGCCGTTAGAATTACACAGTGTTGAAAACAAAATTAGTGATTCTCCAGAAACCACACAGACTAAAGCTGTTTAGAAAAGACAAGCAGCAGTGGTAGCGAGTGAGAAAATCAAATTAATGTTAAGTGATGAATAGTTCACCTGCAGCGAACCTCCGCCGCCCCCCAGTGTGGAGAAATTTTCTCCAGGAGAGGGGTATCAGCCCCCTTCAGCCTCCTTCAGCCCCTTCAGCCCCTTCAGCCCTGAGGGGCCAAGCCCTCTCAGAAGGGGCGAGCATCTTGTTTACTGCTACAGTGAGTAATTGATCACAGATGCCGTACGAGTATGCGACGTGGTCGCTTCGACCGATGCTCCTTGCAGAGTGTTGCAGAGTGTATTTTAATAAGAGACAGTACATCTCTTACTTTAGCAGGACAATTAAGGAAAATCCTGCTCCCACTTTATTACCATGGTAAAGACAGTGGACATTGTTGTCTATGCTTAAGACAGCAAGAATCAAACATTCTGCTTTGCTTCATCGAGGAAGTGGCAAGGAAGCAAAAGTACTAGGTCAGTTTTTTTTTTGTGCTAGGGGAGTGACGGCGTGGGGCGCTGTGGCGTCTTCAGATTACTTTTGACTCTACTGAGAGTGACACTGACGCCAGGATAACCAACAAAGAACACTGATCTGTGCGTTAGTGTGAACAAAGTGTCTCACAAAACACAATAAACACTTAAGAGAAGTGTGATCAGCTTCTCTTGTGATAAGATTGTGAACAATAAAGACAAATCTTGTGGAACATAGTGTACCAGTGTGCGTTTCCTAGACTATGGAAGACGTGGACATCCAAGGACACTTCAGCTTCTATCAAGTCACCGATACCTGTCGAAGGTGTGAAGAACACCATAGCTCACGTTACAAGAGCAAGGTATGTTACGAATTTCTTGTAGTACGGGGGACTGCGCAGTTCTTGAGTCGCAAGGAGTTTGTAATCAACCTATAGTCGGCAGTAAGGTGTGGACTTTTGAGTCCAAACAAGTATGTATTTTGTCAGCCATCAGTGAATGAAATATGCTGACATAACACCCCCTAGGGGTAATTTATAATCTTACAAATTATAATTCTTGACAGCCCGTTGTGAGATGGTTTCGACAGCTTCTAGACCTCGTCTGCAGGGGCGGCTGTGCAGGCGATGAGTTGTCTTTAAGTTAAGTTTTCACTGTTTAAACTTAGCTGGTAATGCCATTTCTCAACAGCTCAATTCTGGTCACTGTATTACAGAATGGATATAAATGCTCTGGAAAACATACAGAGGAGGATGACAAATATGATCCCATGTATCAGAAATCTTCCCTATGAGGATAGACTGAGGACCCTGAATCTGCACCCTCTCGAAAGGCGTAGAATTAGTGGGGATATGATCGAGGTGTATAAATGGAAAACAGGAATAAATAAAGGGGATTTAAATAGCGTGCTGAAAATTTCCAGCCAAAACACGACTGGCAGCAATGGTTTCAAGTTGGAAAAGCTCAGATTCAGGAAGGATATAGGAAAGCACTGGTTTGGTAATAGAGTTGTGGATGTGTGGAACAAACTCCCGAGTACAGTTATTCAGGCTAAAACGTTGTGTAGTTTTAAAAATAGGTTAGATAAATTCGTGAGTGGGTGTGGGTGGGCGTGAGTTGGACCTGACTAGCTTGTGCTGCTGGGTATATATTTACATACATATTCTCAGATAAATACTGAGAATGTCAAAGATTCACTGCTGTGCTTGTCCAGGGATTAGAAGCAAATTTGAAAAGATTCATATGGCTAATTTTTAACAATACCAATTTTAATGTGTCCGGTAACAGATCAAGACACATTCCATGCGTCAGAGACATTCCAGGAAATCAGCGCAGAGGAATGTTTCGGTACATCAACATTCATCAATACAGAAAACCAGTTAAACCTGGACTCAGATCTGTGGCTGTTGGATTCCTGTTACATCCTAATAAGCCAGAGCCATTTTGCCTTATTGTACATAGCCTATAATGCTCTGTGGCAATAAGGTTCACTCTAGAACTCCAGCCAAGGATTAGTGATTTTCAGAGCAGAGCTTCAATGAAAGTTAAAATGTCATCTTCTTTCTGAGTATAAATTGGATAGAGGACTCGATCTGGTTGAGTTTGTGTTGGAGTGTAGGAACTTTGAAACTTGTTTTAGTTATAATAAGAATGTTATCAACAGAACGGAACCAGGAGGCATTATAGTGAAACACCATAAACGGTTCACTATGACCTCATAGTCTGTCTCAACGAGTGAACAGAATGAGAAATTAGTTACTGCAGTTGAAACAAACCTTTTGTCGGTGCTGGTATCACAAGCCCCCAAACGCAAATATCCAAATTCTCTACATCCGAAACCCAATCTAACTCCAGTATACAGGAAAAGCAATCAGCCATTACCAACGTCATGGACCATCTCGTGTTTGAGCATGGTATCACTGATTGAGAGACAACCTCTGTCATCTGATGGAAGGGTAATTAAATGTCATCAGCTCTGGCGAAGAATGGACCGCAATGAAAACATTAAGGTTACCAAACAACACACATGAAGAACTGGCACCAGCTGGGGAAGCTTTTGTTCTGTGGATATATAGATACGAGAGAGCAAAGTCACTGGATGAACAGCTCCACATTATTTACAGTCGATAAGTCGGTAAAGCATCTTTGTACTCTTTTTTTTTTTTCCTTTTTTTTCTTAAGACAGGGTTTTACAAGGTTAGGGTAATGGTTCCTAGCATCAGCACATTTGAAAGCATTTTTATTGTCATGTATTGTTAAATATAGAATCACTGCCACCTACAAGCGTATCAACCAAATTTTATTTATACCACACCTATCATACTGTGCACCTGTGTACTGGCAGTGAAATGCCTTCCTTTGAATGGAGTTGGAGACTGACAGCAACCGGCATAATAATAGCCCCAGTTGCACCAGCCAATGTTTTGAGTATCATTTATGGCTACAAAACCGGATATGGAAGATCTTATGGGAGACAAGGAAGGTTAAACTGCAGTTATGTACACTCACTGTTACGTACCTACATGCTCCTACATCCCAGATGATTCAGATGTATCTGTGGTACTTGAAAATGTAACGGTTCTTAAGTAACCCGTGTAAAGTGTTAGGAAACGCAAACATTATACACTTGACAGGATTGCTCATGAAACTACCTGGCATCATGAGCATTGTTGTTTAAGATTGTGTACAATAAACTCTACTAAACAGCTATCTAGCTAGTATTACCCATAAGTCGAGTTATATACTTTATTATTTTCATGTTTCATGAGAGTAGATTGAATTATGTTTCTTTCCATGAAACATGATTGCCCATGAAACATGACTGTCATGGAAAGAAACATAATTGAGTCTTCTCTCTTGAAACATGAAAAAAATACCGTATATAACTCAAATTATTGATTATACAAGTTCGATAGTTATTTATTAGTCTATTAAAAACAATTTTAAACAACAATTCTATACAAATTCTCAGGATTGCTCATTATGTCAGATGGTTTCATGATGGAATGGTGACGTTCGACCTGTGTCGACCCACCAAAACTTCATACTAAGTCAGTTGTGGCTGTTTATATAACGCGTTTAGCTGTTACTGTACCATACAGTGACAGGCATTAAAGATTACGGGATAACATAGGTAGGAGTTAAAGGGTATTAGTAGAAATTTGGATCGTAGAAATATTATCGGAAAGGCATAGTAGACAATACTTAGGACAAGATACTTCGGAGTTCCCTTGGAAACACTCGAGTACCCCAGAGGAGTACATTTAAACGGACAATGAGCACATTCAATTCCTTTTTATTAATTAAAAAGGTTATACAGAATAATAGCAATCCATATACATATATAGTATCCATTGAGAAAGGTATTTTCTAAAGTCACATGACCTGTTCTAAGCGTCTAAAAAAAGCTTGGGGCTGGCTATTATATCTTCTAATTTCATAATACTTGACCTCTCTAAAAACTCTCCTACCTCATATGGGGAGTAAGGGAGGAAGCACCACTGACCCGCCTTCACCCCACTTCAAGAAGAGGTCAACATTAGCCATCACTTTTATCAAATAACTCGACCGGGATAACTCCAGATTTGGAAGAAGCACTTTCTAACGCTTCATAAACTATCTTCTCAGCAAACGACTTCTTGCTATCAATCATCACGTTATTGATAAATTTCGCAATCCCTAAGTGACCATATTTTGCATCGTAACGTAGAAGAAAAGCGGTGACGGTTTTCCTCTACGTTGCATACCTCAACCCCTTATTATTTGAGCTTCCTAGAGTTATATTTTGATCTCCCTTGTTTACCACTCTGAACTCCTTGAGTGTAGAGAGTACCATCGACGACATGATACCTCACACCAGGTAAACTTTTTACACGCGTCTTCCCCTCCTGTAAATTATGCTTTTTCCCTGGAATATAAGAAAAAACATTCATAACCATTCGTCATCCTGATGCTACAGACTTGACACACCACAACTGCAGCGCTACACAGCTCTCACATTGTCCCTTAATATTTTATCTGTCCTAATATTAAATATTAAATGATTGCCAATCTGAATTTTGGACTCCTAACGCGCTGTTATTATTTTATTTCCAAAAATATCACAATGACAAAAAATGTATCGCTGGCTGAGCCATTTCTTTTGTCTTACGATCATCAGTCACATTATTTAGGAAACGAAAATAAGCCAAATCAATCCAGCATCGTGGACAAAAACAAGATATTTATTCATTTTGAAACTAGGGGCTTTATTAGATCTAATATTCCTTCCCAAACAATAAGCGACTCCGAACCTGGATTAAATATATATAGTGAAGACCTTGACAGAAATATATCACATCAATCTTCAAAAACTTAGCAAAATAATGCAATTTACTACTGATCCAGTTCATACAGTTCCATATTTTTGCATTTGTTGGAAAGTTAGTACATTATCAAGCTCATCTGGTTATTTTCTTTTTACTTTTTTTAGACCTAATAAATTTAACTTTTCCAACAAGTTACTCATATCTATTTAATACAGAAATCACACTTTTTATTATATTAAAATTTCCTGATTTGAAGAAAGCAACAAAGAATATAACAATGACAAGCAACAATATCGAAGCCAATACAGTGGTTTTCAATATATGACGAATGAAAAGGAACATACTCACCCCGTCCACAAATCAGTATCTTCTACAACTTTCATACTTAAATTACATATACAGCACCGGTATGAAAATCTATACCCGTAGAAATTCCATCATTAGCAACAATAACCAGAGGAAGCTCATTTTCCCCGAGATCCTCATTATTGACACAGTAAAGTGCTGACATGGTCTCTACTATCACCAAATCAACTGTAAGTTCAGAACAGATCTTACCAAGAACAGCTGGTAATAAAAGTTCTATCTCAGTTATTCTCCCTTCCCCGCGTCCTATCCTGCACTCGGTAATCTTGCATCGAAGTCTTCCCCGGGTCCATGTGTTCCCTATCCTATCCTAACACTTCCAGTCCTACACTTCCTACCCTACACTCAGTAATATTACATATAAATCTTCCCATCCCCTAACTTCCTATCTTACACTCAGTAATATTGCATCTATATCTTCCCAAGGTCCATGTGTCCAGGAGTCCATCTGTGTCAGTAATCCCTCAGATATTCTCCCTTCTCCACTGCCTATCCTACACTCAGTAATCTTACCTTCCCCAGGTTCATGTGTCCAGGAGTCCATCTGTGTCCCTTCAGATATTCTCTCCCTTCCCCACTTCCTAACCTACACTCAATAATCTTACCTTCCCCAGGTTCATGTGTCCAGGAGTCTGTGTCCCCTCAGATATTCTCCCTTCCCCACTTCCTATCCTACACTCAGTAATCTTACCTTCCCCAGGTTCATGTGTCCAGGAGTCCATCTGTGTCCCTTCAGATATTCTCCCTTCCCCACTTCCCATCCTACACTCAGTAGTCTTACCTTCTCCAGGTTCATGTGTCCAGGAGTCCATCTGTGTCCCCTCAGATATTCTCCCTTCTCCACGTCCCATCCTACACTCCAAGAATCCATCCGTGGGCCCCCGGAAGTATTCCCTTTCCCTGAAGTTCTGGAAATTCTTTTCGATATCTTTGATGCCTCACCCGCTCCCACCCCCCTCAACAAGTCCCACCCCAGGTCCGTGGATCCCGGTATTCACCCTTCACCACTTCCCTGAGGTCAGCAAGTCCCACCCCAGGTCCGTGGTTCCAGGTATTCACCCTTCACCACTTCCCTGAGGTCAGCAAGTCCCACCCCAGGTCCGTGGTTCCAGGTATTTACCCTTCACCACTTCCCTGAGGTCAGCAGTCCCACCTCAGGTCCGTGGATCCAGGTATACACCCTTCACCACTTCCCTGAGGTCAGCAAGTCCCACCCCAGGTCCGTGGTTCCAGGTATTCACCCTTCACCACTTCCCTGAGGTCAGCAAGTCCCACCCCAGGTCCGTGGTTCCAGGTATTTACCCTTCACCACTTCCCTGAGGTCAGCAGTCCCACCTCAGGTCCGTGGTTCCAGGTATTCACCCTTCACCACTTCCCTGAGGTCAGCAAGTCCCACCCCAGGTCCGTGGTTCCAGGTATTAACCCTTCACCACTTCCCTGAGGTCAGCAAGTCCCACCCCAGGTCCGTGGTTCCAGGTATTCACCCTTCACCACTTCCCTGAGGTCAGCAAGTCCCACCCCTGGTCCGTGGTTCCGTATTCACCCTTCACCACTTCCCTGAGGTCAGCAAGTCCCACCCCAGGTCCGTGGTCCAGGTTCACCCTTCACCACTTCCCTGAGGTCAGCAAGTCCCACCCCAGGTCCGTGGTTGGTATTCACCCTTCACCACTTCCTGAGGTCAGCAAGTCCCACCCCAGGTCCGTGGTTCCAGGTATTAACCCTTCACCACTTCCCTGAGGTCAGCAAGTCCCACCCCAGGTCCGTGGTTCCAGGTATTTACCCTTCACCACTTCCCTGAGGTCAGCAGTCCCACCTCAGGTCCGTGGATCCAGGTATACACCCTTCACCACTTCCCTGAGGTCAGCAAGTCCCACCCCAGGTCCGTGGTTCCAGGTATTCACCCTTCACCACTTCCCTGAGGTCAGCAAGTCCCACCCCAGGTCCGTGGTTCCAGGTATACACCCTTCACCACTTCCCTGAGGTCAGCAAGTCCCACCCCAGGTCCGTGGTTCCAGGTATTAACCCTTCACCACTTCCCTGAGGTCAGCAAGTCCCACCCCAGGTCCGTGGTTCCAGGTATTCACCCTTCACCACTTCCCTGAGGTCAGCAAGTCCCACCCCAGGTCCGTGGTTCCAGGTATTAACCCTTCACCACTTCCCTGAGGTCAGCAAGTCCCACCCCAGGTCCGTGGATCCAGGTATTCACCCTTCACCACTTCCCTGAGGTCAGCAAGTCCCACCCCAGGTCCGTGGTTCCAGGTATTCACCCTTCACCACTTCCCTGAGGTCAGCAAGTCCCACCCCAGGTCCGTGGATCCAGGTATTCACCCTTCACCACTTCCCTGAGGTCAGCAAGTCCCACCCCAGGTCCGTAGATCCAGGTATTCACCCTTCACCACTTCCCTGAGGTCAGCAGTTTTAACCAGCCTTGAAGCACTGTCCATATATGATATTACTACACAAGTGTATTAATATCAGTATACGAAGGTAGATGTTATTACAGAGGAGGACACGCAGATAATCTGCGCTCTGTAATAACATCCTCCTGGACAGACTCGAACGTCGACTACCTGAGACATGAGAGATCTCTATCACAGTTCGTCCACCAAGAACTGGCCACTAGTGAAAATCTGGAACATATATTTATATTTAATATTGTTCCTATGCCAATTATTAGCGTATTCAATTATTTAGTTATGTAAATGAATCTGTGAACGTTTTTATGTACGTAGATTATTGTGGTGTGTGAACGTTTGTGTTCCCTGCATGGTAATTGTAATTAATTGTTATCAGTTATCGTTTTTCTTGTTACTAATCTTTATTTCCCTGGTACGCTAAGGTTCACAAGCGCTCACTCTTCTTTACACTCAATTCTGTATTTCCACATACACATCCTACACAATCACACGTACAGACGCACGAATAAAGCAACACACACACACACACACAAATACACACAATAACATGTATATAAACACAATTTCCCACGCTCACGTACAATACCTAATATCCTAAATCATGTATCACTTACATATGTGCACACATTCTCATGCACATATCTGTGCTGTCTCACACAGCTGTTGAAATTAAATGAAGGGAATTAAAGAAAAAATAAAGAAAATCCTCACTATATGTTTTAATATAATTCTGAACAAGCGGTTTGGAGAAAGTTGTTATATAGTATTTTGCAAATATTCTTAATGAGATATCTGAAGACATAAAAAGTAACAACTGAGAGAATCTTGCGCTAGATATAGCAAAAAAGATTTTTGAATTATCTTATGGTTACTAAGAAGTAACCGCAAATAATTATTAAATAATTAGTCTCCCTCACTTTTTAATGTTTTTCGCGACTTCATTTCTCTCACTTTTACTATGTTAAGTAAAACATTCACAATCACAAATATAACAAAAAGTCCAAGGAAAGAAAATAAGATCTACAACCTCTGAGACTTGATCTCTTTATGAAATGTATTTGTGTGGTGGTTGTTACAACCTGGTCAGTATAACACTGTCTTAATGTTTGTGGTGGTTGTTACAACCTGGTCAGTATAACACTGTCTTAATGTCTGTGGTGGTTGTTACAACCTGGTCAGTATAACACTGTCTTAATGTTTGTGGTGGTTGTTACAACCTGGTCAGTATAACACTGTCTTAATGTCTGTGGTGGTTGTTACAACCTGGTCAGTATAACACTGTCTTAATGTTTGTGGTGGTTGTTACAACCTGGTCAGTATAACACTGTCTTAATGTTTGTGGTGGTTGTTACAACCTGGTCAGTATAACACTGTCTTAATGTTTGTGGTGGTTGTTACAACCTGGTCAGTATAACACTGTCTCAGTGTCTGTGGTGGTTGTTACAACCTGGTCAGTATAACACTGTCTTAATGTTTGTGGTGGTTGTTACAACCTGGTCAGTATAACACTGTCTTACTGGTTGGGGAGGTTGTTACAACCTGGTCAGTATAACACTGTCTTAACTGTGGTGGTTGTTACAACCTGGTCAGTATAACACTGTCTTAATGTTTGTGGAGGTTGTTACAACCTGGTCAGTATAACACTGTCTTAATGTTTGTGGTGGTTGTTACAACCTGGTCAGTATAACACTGTCTTAATGTTTGTGGTGGTTGTTACAACCTGGTCAGTATAACACTGTCTCAGTGTCTGTGGTGGTTGTTACAACCTGGTCAGTATAACACTGTCTCAGTGTCTGTGGTGGGTGATACAACGTGGCTAGTGTAACACTGTCTTAATTAATGTCTTTAATACTGCTGCTGTATCCGTTATTATACTGACCAACTCTTCCATTATTTTACTGTATTGTTCTTGTATGTTCTTGTGCGGTACTTGTGCACTCCTGTGTTGTTCTATTGTATGTTATTGTACTTTTCTTGTGTGTTACAGTATTACTCTTCTGTGTTACTGTACTGTACTGTTCTTCAGTGTTACTGTACTGTTCTTCAGTGTTACTGTACTGTTCTTCAGTGTTACTGTACTGTTCTTCAGTGTTACTGTACTGTTCTTCAGTGTTACTGTACTGTTCTTCAGTGTTACTGTACTGTTCTTCAGTGTTACTGTACTGTTCTTCAGTGTTACTGTACTGTTCTTCAGTGTTACTGTACTGTTCTTCAGTGTTACTGTACTGTTCTTCACTGTTACTGTACTGTTCTTCAGTGTTACTGTACTGTTCTTCAGTGTTACTGTACTGTTCTTCAGTGTTACTGTACTGTTCTTCAGTGTTACTGTACTGTTCTTCAGTGTTACTGTACTGTTCTTCAGTGTTACTGTACTGTTCTTCAGTGTTACTGTACTGTTCTTCAGTGTTACTGTACTGTTCTTCAGTGTTACTGTACTGTTCTTCAGTGTTACTGTACTGTTCTTCAGTGTTACTGTACTGTTCTTCAGTGTTACTGTACTGTTCTTCAGTGTTACTGTACTGTTCTTCAGTGTTACTGTACTGTTCTTCAGTGTTACTGTACTGTTCTTCAGTGTTACTGTACTGTTCTTCAGTGTTACTGTACTGTTCTTCAGTGTTACTGTACTGTTCTTCAGTGTTACTGTACTGTTCTTCAGTGTTACTGTACTGTTCTTCAGTGTTACTGTACTGTTCTTCAGTGTTACTGTACTGTTCTTCAGTGTTACTGTACTGTTCTTCAGTGTTACTGTACTGTTCTTCAGTGTTACTGTACTGTTCTTCAGTGTTACTGTACTGTTCTTCAGTGTTACTGTACTGTTCTTCAGTGTTACTGTACTGTTCTTCAGTGTTACTGTACTGTTCTTCAGTGTTACTGTACTGTTCTTCAGTGTTACTGTACTGTTCTTCAGTGTTACTGTACTGTTCTTCAGTGTTACTGTACTGTTCTTCAGTGTTACTGTACTGTTCTTCAGTGTTACTGTACTGTTCTTCAGTGTTACTGTACTGTTCTTCAGTGTTACTGTACTGTTCTTCAGTGTTACTGTACTGTTCTTCAGTGTTACTGTACTGTTCTTCAGTGTTACTGTACTGTTCTTCAGTGTTACTGTACTGTTCTTCAGTGTTACTGTACTGTTCTTCAGTGTTACTGTACTGTTCTTCAGTGTTACTGTACTGTTCTTCAGTGTTACTGTACTGTACTGTTCTTCAGTGTTACTGTACTGTTCTTCAGTGTTACTGTACTGTTCTTCAGTGTTACTGTACTGTTCTTCAGTGTTACTGTACTGTTCTTCAGTGTCACTGTACTGTTCTTCAGTGTTACTGTACTGTTCTTCAGTGTCACTGTACTGTTCTTCAGTGTTACTGTACTGTTCTTCAGTGTTACTGTACTGTTCTTCAGTGTTACTGTACTGTTCTTCAGTGTTACTGTACTGTTCTTCAGTGTTACTGTACTGTTCTTCAGTGTTACTGTACTGTTCTTCAGTGTTACTGTACTGTTCTTCAGTGTCACTGTACTGTTCTTCAGTGTTACTGTACTGTTCTTCAGTTTACTGTAGTTCTTGTTACTTTACTGTTCTTCAGTGTTACTGTACTGTTCTTCAGTGTTACTGTACTGTTCTTCAGTGTTACTGTACTGTTCTTCAGTGTTACTGTACTGTTCTTCAGTGTTACTGTACTGTTCTTCAGTGTTACTGTACTGTTCTTCAGTGTTACTGTACTGTTCTTCAGTGTTACTGTACTGTTCTTCAGTGTTACTGTACTGTTCTTCAGTGTTACTGTACTGTTCTTCAGTGTTACTGTACTGTTCTTCAGTGTTACTGTACTGTTCTTCAGTGTTACTGTACTGTTCTTCAGTGTTACTGTACTGTTCTTCAGTGTTACTGTACTGTTCTTCAGTGTTACTGTACTGTTCTTCAGTGTTACTGTACTGTTCTTCAGTGTTACTGTACTGTTCTTCAGTTCTTGCATGTTACAATAATTTTATTTTTGTTACTGTACTTATTGTGCATTACTTTGTCTTTCTAGTATGTTGACTTGCTTATTGTATTGCTGACGTCAGCTAAGTATTCCACGCTGTCATTTACATCAAGCACTTTAAACCTTCCCACTGTACCTTTCACAACAATGTCTCTCACAGTGACATTCATGTCACCCCGAACAATTATCTTGCATGACTCAACATTATCTTACATGACTCAACATTATCTTACATGACTCAACATTATCTTACATGACTCAACATTACCAACGCATTCACTTAACATCTCCGAGGGGATGTTAAGTGAATGTCTGCACTTATCTCCTCTTATAAAATATTAATACAAATAATACTATTCACAATACATATTAAAAATTAGTAACTCTTGCATAGTAAAGTCGACCATTATGGTAGGCTCTGTCTATTGACAAAAACAGATTTCGGAAATCATTCCTGCAACCTGGTTAGTTCGTCTTACTGTTACTGTAAGTCTTACTGTTACTGTAAGTCTTACTGTTACTGTAAGTCTTACTGTTACTGTAAGTCTTACTGTTACTGTGAGTCTTCTTGTTACTGTGAGTCTTCTTGTTACTGTGTCCAATACTACTGTTTTATGCAATGATTTGTTACTATAATATACATTTGTAACATTAGCACCTTTGTAACAAAATATTTGTTTGTTGTATATGTAATGGAAGTTTTAAAGGTTTCATGCAGGAGTGATTTTACTGTGTTCTGTAGCTACGGTAGGTTTTAGAGGTTTTCTTCCAGCAGGAGTGATTTTATTGTGTTCTGTAGCTACGGTAGTTTAAGAGGTTTCCTTCCAGCAGGAGTGATTTCACTGTGTTCTGTAGCTACGGTAGTTTTAGAGGTTTCCTTCCAGCAGGAGTGATTTTACTGTGTTCTGTAGCTACGGTAGTTTTAGAGGTTTCCTTCCAGCAGGAGTGATTTTACTGTGTTCTATAGCTACGGTAGTTTTAGAGGTTTCCTTCCAGCAGGAGTGAGAGGTTTCCTTCCAGCAGGAGTGATTTTACTGTGTTCTGTAGCTACGGTAGTTTTAGAGGTTTCCTTCCAGCAGGAGTGAAGTCATTATGGGTTCAGTAGGTACGGTAGTTTTAGAGGTTTCCTTCCAGCAGGAGTGAAGTCATTATGGGTTCAGTAGGTACGGTAGTTTTAGAGGTTTCCTTCCAGCAGGAGTGAAGTCATTATGGGTTCAGTAGGTACGGTAGTTTTAGAGGTTTCCTTCCAGCAGGAGTAGGTACGGTAGTTTTAGAGGTTTCCTTCCAGCAGGAGTGAAGTCATTATGGGTTCAGTAGGTACGGTCGTTTAATAAGCATTCTTTTAACAGTGAAAGTTTTCTGTTCAATAGATACTTTAATATTAAAGATGGTTTTTGCAACAGATTTCAAAGAATAATTATGTTCCCTATCAAAAAAATGAATATTTACAGCATTTAAAAAGGTCTCCATTGTCAGAGATGTTGATACTTGAGCAGATACTTGTAGATACTTGAGCAGATACTTGTAGATACTTGAGCAGATACTTGTAGATACTTGAGCAGATACTTGTAGATACTTGAGCAGATACTTGTAGATACTTGAGCAGATACTTGTAGATACTTGAGCAGATACTTGCAGATACTTGAGCAGATACTTGTAGATACTTGAGCAGATACTTGTAGATACTTGAGCAGATACTTGTAGATACTTGAGCAGATACTTGTAGATACTTGAGCAGATACTTGTAGATACTTGAGCAGATACTTGTAGATACTTGAGCAGATACTTGTAGATACTTGAGCAGATACTTGTAGATAGATGAGCAGATACTTGTAGATACTTGAGCAGCAGATAGCAGATATTTGTAGATACTTGAGCAGATACTTGTAGATACTTGAGCAGATACTTGTAGATACTTGAGCAGATACTTGTAGATACTTGAGCAGATACTTGTAGATACTTGAGCAGATACTTGTAGATACTTGAGCAGATACTTGTAGATACTTGAGCAGATACTTGTAGATACTTGAGCAGATACTTGTAGATACTTGAGCAGATACTTGTAGATACTTGAGCAGATACTTGTAGATACTTGAGCAGATACTTGTAGATACTTGAGCAGATACTTGTAGATACTTGAGCAGATACTTGTAGATACTTGAGCAGATACTTGTAGATACTTGAGCAGATACTTGTAGATACTTGAGCAGATACTTGTAGATACTTGAGCAGATACTTGTAGATACTTGAGCAGATACTTGTAGATACTTGAGCAGATACTTGTAGATACTTGAGCAGATACTTGTAGATACTTGAGCAGATACTTGTAGATACTTGAGCAGATACTTGTAGATACTTGAGCAGATACTTGTAGATACTTGAGCATATACTTGTAGATACTTGTAGATACTTGAGCAGATACTTGTAGATACTTGAGCAGATACTTGTAGATACTTGAGCAGATACTTGTAGATACTTGAGCAGATACTTGTAGATACTTGAGCAGATACTTGTAGATACTTGAGCAGATACTTGTAGATACTTGAGCAGATACTTGTAGATACTTGAGCAGATACTTGTAGATACTTGAGCAGATACTTGTAGATACTTGAGCAGATACTTGTAGATACTTGAGCAGATACTTGTAGATACTTGAGCAGATACTTGTAGATACTTGAGCAGATACTTGTAGATACTTGAGCAGATACTTGTAGATACTTGAGCAGATACTTGTAGATACTTGAGCAGATACTTGTAGATACTTGAGCAGATGCTTGTAGATACTTGAGCAGATACTTGTAGATACTTGAGCAGATACTTGTAGATACTTGAGCAGATACTTGTAGATACTTGAGCAGATACTTGTAGATACTTGAGCAGATACTTGTAGATACTTGAGCAGATACTTGAGCAGATACTTGTAGATACTTGAGCAGATACTTGTAGATACTTGAGCAGATACTTGTAGATACTTGAGCAGATACTTGTAGATACTTGAGCAGATACTTGTAGATACTTGAGCAGATACTTGTAGATACTTGAGCAGATACTTGTAGATACTTGAGCAGATACTTGTAGATACTTGAGCAGATACTTGTAGATACTTGAGCAGATACTTGTAGATACTTGAGCAGATACTTGTAGATACTTGAGCAGATACTTGTAGATACTTGAGCAGATACTTGTAGATACTTGAGCAGATACTTGTAGATACTTGAGAAGCTTGTAGATACTTGAGCAGATACTTGTAGATACTTGAGCAGATACTTGTAGATACTTGAGCAGATACTTGTAGATACTTGAGCAGATACTTGTAGATACTTGAGCAGATACTTGTAGATACTTGAGCAGATACTTGTAGATACTTGAGCAGATACTTGTAGATACTTGAGCAGATACTTGTAGATACTTGAGCAGATACTTGTAGATACTTGAGCAGATGCTTGTAGATACTTGAGCAGATACTTGTAGATACTTGAGCAGATACTTGTAGATACTTGAGCAGATACTTGTAGATACTTGAGCAGATACTTGTAGATACTTGAGCAGATACTTGTAGATACTTGAGCTGATACTTGTAGATACTTGAGCAGATACTTGTAGATACTTGAGCAGATACTTGTAGATACTTGAGCAGATACTTGTAGATACTTGAGCAGATACTTGTAGATACTTGAGCAGATACTTGTAGATACTTGAGCAGATACTTGTAGATACTTGAGCAGATACTTGTAGATACTTGAGCAGAGCAGATGAGCAGACTTGTAGATACTTGAGCAGATACTTGTAGATACTTGAGCAGATACTTGTAGATACTTGAGCAGATACTTGTAGATACTTGAGCAGATACTTGTAGATACTTGAGCAGATACTTGTAGATACTTGAGCAGATACTTGTAGATACTTGAGCAGATACTTGTAGATACTTGAGCAGATACTTGTAGATACTTGAGCAGATACTTGTAGATACTTGAGCAGATACTTGTAGATACTTGACCAGATACTTGTAGATACTTGAGCAGATACTTGTAGATACTTGAGCAGATACTTGTAGATACTTGAGCAGATACTTGTAGATACTTGAGCAGATACTTGTAGATACTTGAGCAGATACTTGTAGATACTTGAGCAGATACTTGTAGATACTTGAGCAGATACTTGTAGATACTTGAGCAGATACTTGTAGATACTTGAGGAGATGAGCAGACTTGTAGATACTTGAGCAGAGCTTGTAGATACTTGAGCAGATACTTGTAGATACTTGAGCAGATACTTGTAGATACTTGAGCAGATACTTGTAGATACTTGAGCAGATACTTGTAGATACTTGAGCAGATACTTGTAGATACTTGAGCAGATACTTGTAGATACTTGAGCAGATACTTGTAGATACTTGAGCAGATACTTGTAGATACTTGAGCAGATACTTGTAGATACTTGAGCAGATACTTGTAGATACTTGAGCAGATACTTGTAGATACTTGAGCAGATACTTGTAGATACTTGAGCAGATACTTGTAGATACTTGAGCAGATACTTGTAGATACTTGAGCAGATACTTGTAGATACTTGAGCAGATGCTTGTAGATACTTGAGCAGATACTTGTAGATACTTGAGCAGATACTTGTAGATACTTGAGCAGATACTTGTAGATACTTGAGCAGATACTTGTAGATACTTGAGCAGATACTTGTAGATACTTGAGCAGATACTTGTAGATACTTGAGCAGATACTTGTAGATACTTGTGCAGATACTTGTAGATACTTGAGATACTTGTAGATACTTGAGCAGATACTTGTAGATACTTGTGCAGATACTTGTAGATACTTGAGGAGATACTTGTAGATACTTGAGCAGATACTTGTAGATACTTGTGCAGATACTTGTAGATACTTGAGGAGATACTTGTAGATACTTGAGCAGATACTTGTAGATACTTGAGCAGATACTTGTAGATACTTGAGCAGATACTTGTAGATACTTGAGCAGATGAGCAGACTCGTAGATACTTGAGCAGATACTTGTAGATACTTGAGCAGATACTTGTAGATACTTGAGCAGATACTTGTAGATACTTGAGCAGATACTTGTAGATACTTGAGCAGATACTTGTAGATACTTGAGCAGATACTTGTAGATACTTGAGCAGATACTTGTAGATACTTGAGCAGATACTTGTAGATACTTGAGCAGATACTTGTAGATACTTGAGCAGATACTTGTAGATACTTGAGCAGATACTTGTAGATACTTGAGCAGATACTTGTAGATACTTGAGCAGATACTTGTAGATACTTGAGCAGATGCTTGTAGATACTTGAGCAGATACTTGTAGATACTTGAGCAGATACTTGTAGATACTTGAGCAGATACTTGTAGATACTTGAGCAGATACTTGTAGATACTTGAGCAGATACTTGTAGATACTTGAGCAGATACTTGTAGATACTTGAGCAGATACTTGTAGATACTTGAGCAGATACTTGTAGATACTTGAGCAGATACTTGTAGATACTTGAGCAGATACTTGTAGATACTTGAGCAGATACTTGTAGATACTTGAGCAGATACTTGTAGATACTTGAGCAGATGCTTGTAGATACTTGAGCAGATACTTGTAGATACTTGAGCAGATACTTGAGCAGATACTTGTAGATACTTGAGCAGATACTTGTAGATACTTGAGCAGATACTTGTAGATACTTGAGCAGATACTTGTAGATACTTGAGCAGATACTTGTAGATACTTGAGCAGATACTTGTAGATACTTGAGCAGATACTTGTAGATACTTGAGCAGATACTTGTAGATACTTGAGCAGATACTTGTAGATACTTGAGCAGATACTTGTAGATACTTGAGCAGATACTTGTAGATACTTGAGCAGATACTTGTAGATACTTGAGCAGATACTTGTAGATACTTGAGCAGATACTTGTAGATACTTGAGCAGATACTTGTAGATACTTGAGCAGATACTTGTAGATACTTGAGCAGATACTTGTAGATACTTGAGCAGATACTTGTAGATACTTGAGCAGATACTTGTAGATACTTGAGCAGATACTTGTAGATACTTGAGGAGATGAGTGTAGATACTTGAGCAGACTTGTAGGTACTTGAGCAGATACTTGTAGATACTTGAGCAGATACTTGTAGATACTTGAGCAGATACTTGTAGATACTTGAGCAGATACTTGTAGATACTTGAGCAGATACTTGTAGATACTTGAGGAGGTGCTTGTAGATACTTGAGCAGATACTTGTAGATACTTGAGCAGATACTTGTAGATACTTGAGCAGATACTTGTAGATACTTGAGCAGATACTTGTAGATACTTGAGCAGATACTTGTAGATACTTGAGCAGATACTTGTAGATACTTGAGCAGATACTTGTAGATACTTGAGCAGATACTTGTAGATACTTGAGCAGATACTTGTAGATACTTGAGCAGATACTTGTAGATACTTGAGCAGATACTTGTAGATACTTGAGCAGATACTTGTAGATACTTGAGCAGATACTTGTAGATACTTGAGCAGATACTTGTAGATACTTGAGCAGATACTTGTAGATACTTGAGCAGATACTTGTAGATACTTGAGCAGATACTTGTAGATACTTGAGCAGATACTTGTAGATACTTGAGCAGATACTTGTAGATACTTGAGCAGATACTTGTAGATACTTGAGCAGATACTTGAGCAGATACTTGATGATACTTGAGCAGATACTTGTAGATACTTGAGCAGATACTTGTAGATACTTGAGCAGATACTTGTAGATACTTGAGCAGATACTTGTAGATACTTGAGCAGATACTTGTAGATACTTGAGCAGATTCTTGTAGATACTTGAGCAGAGCTTGTAGATACTTGTAGATACTTGAGCAGATACTTGTAGATACTTGAGCTTGTAGATACTTGAGCAGACTTGTAGATACTTGAGCAGATACTTGTAGATACTTGAGCAGATACTTGTAGATACTTGAGCAGATACTTGTAGATACTTGAGCAGATACTTGTAGATACTTGAGCAGATACTTGTAGATACTTGAGCAGATACTTGTAGATACTTGAGCAGATACTTGTAGATACTTGAGCAGATACTTGTAGATACTTGAGCAGATACTTGTAGATACTTGAGCAGATACTTGTAGATACTTGAGCAGATACTTTTAGACACTTGAGCAGATGCTTGCAGATACTTGAGCAGATATGAGCAGACTTGTAGATACTTGATACTTGAGCAGCAGATGAGCAGACTTGTAGATACTTGAGCAGATACTTGTAGATACTTGAGCAGATACTTGTAGATACTTGAGCAGATACTTGTAGATACTTGAGCAGATACTTGTAGATACTTGAGCAGATACTTGTAGATACTTGAGCAGATACTTGTAGATACTTGAGCAGATACTTGTAGATACTTGAGCAGATACTTGTAGATACTTGAGCAGATACTTGTAGATACTTGAGCAGATACTTGTAGATACTTGAGCAGATACTTGTAGATACTTGAGCAGATACTTGTAGATACTTGAGCAGATACTTGTAGATACTTGAGCAGATACTTGTAGATACTTGAGCAGATACTTGTAGATACTTGAGCAGATACTTGTAGATACTTGAGCAGATACTTGTAGATACTTGAGCAGATACTTGTAGATACTTGAGCAGATACTTTATGATACTTGAGCAAGATACTTGAGCAGATACTTGTAGATACTTGAGCAGATACTTGTAGATACTTGAGCAGAGATACTTGTAGATACTTGAGCAGATACTTGTAGATACTTGAGCAGATGCTTGTAGATACTTGAGCAGATACTTGTAGATACTTGAGCAGATACTTGTAGATACTTGAGCAGATACTTGTTGATACTTCAGCAGATACTTGAGCAGATACTTGTTGATACTTGAGCAGATACTTGTAGATACTTGAGCAGATACTTGTAGATACTTGAGCAGATACTTGTAGATACTTGAGCAGATACTTGTAGATACTTGAGCAGATACTTGTAGATACTTGAGCAGATACTTGTAGATACTTGAGCAGATACTTGTAGATACTTGAGCAGATACTTGTAGATACTTGAGCAGATACTTGTAGATACTTGAGCAGATACTTGTAGATACTTGAGCAGATACTTGTAGATACTTGAGCAGATACTTGTAGATACTTGAGCAGATACTTGTAGATACTTGAGCAGATACTTGTAGATACTTGTGCAGATACTTGTAGATACTTGTGTAGATACTTGAGCAGATACTTGTTGATACTTGAGCAGATACTTGTAGATACTTGAGCAGATACTTGTAGATACTTGAGCAGATACTTGTAGATACTTGAGCAGATACTTGTAGATACTTGAGCAGATACTTGTAGATACTTGAGCAGATACTTGTAGATACTTGAGCAGATACTTGTAGATACTTGAGCAGATACTTGTTGATACTTGAGCAGATACTTGTAGATACTTGAGCAGATACTTGTTGATACTTGAGCAGATACTTGTAGATACTTGAGCAGATACTTGTAGATACTTGAGCAGATACTTGTAGATACTTGAGCAGATACTTGTAGATACTTGAGCAGATACTTGTAGATACTTGAGCAGATACTTGTAGATACTTGAGCAGATACTTGTAGATACTTGAGCAGATACTTGTAGATACTTGAGCAGATACTTGTAGATACTTGAGCAGATACTTGTAGATACTTGAGCAGATACTTGTAGATACTTGAGCAGATATTTGTAGATACTTGAGCAGATACTTGTAGATACTTGAGCAGATACTTGTAGATACTTGAGCAGATACTTGTAGATACTTGAGCAGATACTTGTAGATACTTGAGCAGATACTTGTAGATACTTGAGCAGACTTGAGCAGATATTTGTAGATACTTGAGCAGATACATGTAGATACTTGAGGAGATGCTTTTAGATACTTGAGCAGATACTTGTAGATACTTGAGCAGATACTTGTAGATACTTGAGCAGATACTTGTAGATACTTGAGCAGATACTTGTAGATACTTGAGCAGATACTTGTAGATACTTGAGCAGATACTTGTAGATACTTGAGCAGATACTTGTAGATACTTGAGCAGATACTTGTAGATACTTGAGCAGATACTTGTAGATACTTGAGCAGATACTTGTAGATACTTGAGCAGATACTTGTAGATACTTGAGCAGATACTTGTAGATACTTGAGCAGATACTTTTAGATACTTGAGCAGATACTTGTAGATACTTGAGCAGATACTTGTAGATACTTGAGCAGATGCTTGTAGATACTTGAGCAGATACTTGTAGATACTTGAGCAGATACTTGTAGATACTTGAGCAGATACTTGTAGATACTTGAGCAGATACTTGTAGATACTTGAGCAGATACTTGTAGATACTTGAGCAGATACTTGTAGATACTTGAGCAGATACTTGTAGATACTTGAGCAGATACTTGTAGATACTTGAGCAGATACTTGTAGATACTTGAGCAGATACTTGTAGATACTTGAGCAGATACTTGTAGATACTTGAGCAGAGACTTGTAGATACTTGAGCAGATACTTGTAGATACTTGAGCAGATACTTGTAGATACTTGAGCAGATACTTGTAGATACTTGAGCAGATACTTGTAGATACTTGAGCAGATACTTGTAGATACTTGAGCAGCTTGTAGATACTTACTTGTAGATACTTGAGCAGATACTTGTAGATACTTGAGCAGATACTTGTAGATACTTGTGCAGATACTTGTAGATACTTGAGCAGATACTTGTAGATACTTGAGCAGATACTTGTAGATACTTGAGCAGATACTTGTAGATACTTGAGCAGATACTTGTAGATACTTGAGCAGATACTTGTAGATACTTGAGCAGATACTTGTAGATACTTGAGCAGATACTTGTAGATACTTGAGCAGATACTTGTAGATACTTGAGCAGATACTTGTAGATACTTGAGCAGATACTTGTAGATACTTGAGCAGATACTTGCAGATACTTGAGCAGATACTTGTAGATACTTGAGCAGATACTTGGTGATACTTGAGAGCTTGTAGATACTTGAGCAGATGCTTGTAGATACTTGTAGATACTTGAGAGCAGATACTTGTAGATACTTGAGCAGATACTTGTAGATACTTGAGCAGTAGATACTTGAGCAGACTTGTAGATACTTGAGCAGATACTTGTAGATACTTGAGCAGATACTTGTAGATACTTGAGCAGATACTTGTAGATACTTGAGCAGATACTTGTAGATACTTGAGCAGATACTTGTAGATACTTGAGCAGATACTTGTAGATACTTGAGCAGATACTTGTAGATACTTGAGCAGATACTTGTAGATACTTGAGCAGATACTTGTAGATACTTGAGCAGATACTTGTAGATACTTGAGCAGATACTTGTAGATACTTGAGCAGATACTTGTAGATACTTGAGCAGATACTTGTAGATACTTGAGCAGATACTTGTAGATACTTGAGCAGATACTTGTAGATACTTGAGCAGATACTTGTAGATACTTGAGCAGATACTTGTAGATACTTGAGCAGATACTTGTAGATACTTGAGCAGATACTTGTAGATACTTGAGCAGATACTTGTAGATACTTGAGCAGATACTTGTAGATACTTGAGCAGATACTTGTAGATACTTGAGCAGATACTTGTAGATACTTGAGCAGATACTTGTAGATACTTGAGCAGATACTTGTAGATACTTGAGCAGATACTTGTAGATACTTGAGATGAAGCTTGTAGAAACTTGAGCAGATACTTGTAGATACTTGAGCAGATACTTGATACTTAGATACTTGAGCAGATACTTGTAGATACTTGAGCAGATACTTGTAGATACTTGAGCAGATACTTGTAGATACTTGAGCAGATACTTGTAGATACTTGAGCAGATACTTGTAGATACTTGAGCAGATACTTGTAGATACTTGAGCAGATACTTGTAGATACTTGAGCAGATACTTGTAGATACTTGAGCAGATACTTGTAGATACTTGAGCAGATACTTGTAGATACTTGAGCAGATACTTGTAGATACTTGAGCAGATACTTGTAGATACTTGAGCAGATACTTGTAGATACTTGAGCAGATACTTGTAGATACTTGAGCAGATACTTGTAGATACTTGAGCAGATACTTGTAGATACTTGAGCAGATACTTGTAGATACTTAGATACTTGAGCAGATACTTGTAGATACTTGAGCAGATACTTGTAGATACTTGAGCAGATACTTGTAGATACTTGAGCAGATACTTGTAGATACTTGAGCAGATACTTGTAGATACTTGAGCAGATACTTGTAGATACTTGAGCAGATACTTGTAGATACTTGAGCAGATACTTGTAGATACTTGAGCAGATACTTGTAGATACTTGAGCAGATACTTGTAGATACTTGAGCAGATACTTGTAGATACTTGTTCTTTCCTCCTGTAACCTTAAAGTTATTAATTATGCCGACACTCTGTTCCACTTAGCTGTTTCTTAAACATGTGACGAAACACGAATATTTGAACTACAACAACAAAACTACACCTGTACGAGTCTTTGTTTCTTCTTCACTCATTAAAATATTTCTTTGTAAAACTCGCAAACACCTTACTACACATATTTAAAGTTATACAAAGATTCTGGCATCCTAAAATGACTTCAATATAATAACAAGAACAACGAGAATAACAACCAAAGTGAATCTTCATGTGCAGTTGAAGAAGATTTAAAAATGGCGGCCACATAGGAGTGTTGACTGTGTAGTGTTACCAACCTTCCCCCACCCTGCTAGTGCCGGTGTGTTTGTGAACCAGTGTTGAAGATAGTGTGTGGTGCTTGTGTTTATGAACCAGTGTTGAAGATAGTGTGTGGTGCTTGTGTTTATGAACCAGTGTTGAAGATAGTGTGTGGTGCTTGTGTTTATGAACCAGTGTTGAAGATAGTGTGTGGTGCTTGTGTTTATGAACCAGTGTTGAAGATAGTGTCTAGTGCTGGTGTGTTTGTGAACCAGTGTTGATAGTGTCTAGTGCTTGTGTGTTTGTGACCAGTGTTGATAGTGTCTAGTGCTTGTGTGTTTGTGAACCAGTGTTGATAGTGTCTAGTGCTTGTGTGTTTGTGAACCAGTGTTGATAGTGTCTAGTGCTTGTGTGTTTGTGAACCAGTGTTGATAGTGTCTAGTGTGTGTGTTTATGAACCATTGATGAACATAGTGTCTAGTGCTTGTGTGTTTGTGAACCAGTGTTGATAGTGTCTAGTGCTTGTGTGTTTGTGAACCAGTGTTGATAGTGTCTAGTGCTTGTGTGTTTGTGAACCAGTGTTGATAGTGTCTAGTGCTTGTGTGTTTGTGAACCAGTGTTGATAGTGTCTAGTGCTTGTGTGTTTGTGAACCAGTGTTGATAGTGTCTAGTGCTTGTGTGTTTGTGAACCAGTGTTGAAGATTGTGTCTGGTGCTTGTTGTGTTTGTGAACCAGTGAGAACCAGGCGAGATCCCTGCCCAATTAAACGTTCTTATAGACACTTATGCAACTTATCAAAGATTTTTCTTCTAATCTAAGTAAATGCAACTGTTCCATTGTAGGTAGATAAGACACATAGGCAACATTTGGGCAACTTTATTCCGAAACGTTTCGCCTACACAGTAGGCTTCTTCAGTCGAGTACAGAAAGTAGGCAGGAGCACTAGAGATATGAAGACGATGTAATCAGTCCATCACCCTTGAAGTCGTAGATTTGAGGCAGTCAGTCCCTCAGCCTGTCGGTATTGTATACCATTTGATGTTCCATTGTAGCAACAGTCACGATGTTACTGTTCCAGTGTAGCAACAGTCACAATGTTGCTATTCCATTGCAGCATCAGTTACAATGTTACTGTTCCAGTGTAGGAACAGTCACAATGTTAATGTTCCAGTGTAGCAACAGTCACAATGTTACTATTCCAATGTAGCATAAGCCACAATATTACTGTTCCAATGTAGCAATAGTCACAATGTTACTGTTCCATTGTAGCAACAGTCACAATGTTACTGTTCCAGTGTAGCAACAGTCACAATGTTACTATTCCACTGTAGCAACAGTCACAGTGTTACTGTTCCAGTGTAGCAACAGTCACAATGTTACAGTTCCATTGTAGCAACAGTCACAGTGTTACTATTCCACTGTAGCAACAGTCGCATTGTTACTGTTCCAATGTAGCAACAGTCACAATGTTACTATTCCAGTGTAGCAACAGTCACAATGTTACTGTTTCAGTGTAGCAACAGTCACAATGTTACTGTTCCAGTGTAGCAACAGTCACAATGTTACTGTTCCAGTGTAGCAACAGTCACAATGTTACTGTTCCAGTGTAGCAACAGTCACAATGTTACTGTTCCAGTGTAGCAACAGTCACAATGTTACTGTTCCAGTGTAGCAACAGTCACAATGTTACTGTTCCACTGTAGCAACAGTCACAATGTTACTGTTCCAGTGTAGCAACAGTCACAATGTTACTGTTCCAGTGTAGCAACAGTCACAATGTTACTGTTCCAGTGTAGCAACAGTCACAATGTTACTGTTCCAGTGTAGCAACAGTCACAATGTTACTGTTCCAGTGTAGCAACAGTCACAATGTTACTGTTCCAGTGTAGCAACAGTCACAATGTTACTGTTCCAGTGTAGCAACAGTCACAATGTTACTGTTCCACTGTAGCAACAGTCACAATGTTACTGTTCCAGTGTAGCAACAGTCACAGTGTTACTGTTCCAGTGTAGCAACAGTCACAATGTTACTGTTCCAGTGTAGCAACAGTCACAATGTTACTGTTCCAGTGTAGCAACAGTCACAATGTCACTATTCCATTGTAGCAACAGTCATTGTTACTGTTCCACTATTCCAGTGTAGCAACAGTCACAATGTTACTGTTCCAGTGTAGCAACAGTCACAATGTTACTGTTCCAGTGTAGCAACAGTCACAATGTTACTGTTCCAGTGTAGCAACAGTCACAATGTTACTGTTCCACTGTAGCAACAGTCATTGTTACTGTTCCAATGTAGCAACAGTCACAGTGTTACTGTTCCAGTGTAGCAACAGTCACAATGTTACTGTTCCAGTGTAGCAACAGTCACAATGTTACTGTTCCAGTGTAGCAACAGTCATTGTTACTGTTCCAGTGTAGCAACAGTCACAATGTTACTGTTCCAATGTAGCAACAGTCACAATGTTACTGTTCCACTGTAGCAACAGTGTCACAATGTTACTGTTCCAGTGTAGCAACAGTCACAATGTTACTGTTCCAGTGTAGCAACAGTCACAATGTTACTGTTCCAGTGTAGCAACAGTCACAATGTTACTGTTCCAGTGTAGCAACAGTCACAATGTTACTATTCCACTGTAGCAACAGTCATTGTTACTGTTCCAATGTAGCAACAGTCACAGTGTTACTGTTCCAGTGTAGCAACAGTCACAATGTTACTGTTCCAGTGTAGCAACAGTCACAATGTTACTGTTCCAGTGTAGCAACAGTCACAATGTTACTGTTCCAGTGTAGCAACAGTCACAATGTTACTGTTCCAGTGTAGCAACAGTCACAATGTCACTATTCCACTGTAGCAACAGTCATTGTTACTGTTCCAATGTAGCAACAGTCACAGTGTTACTGTTCCAGTGTAGCAACAGTCACAATGTTATTGTTACTGTTCCAGTGTAGCAACAGTCACAATGTTACTATTCCACTGTAGCAACAGTCATTGTTACTGTTCCAATGTAGCAACAGTCACAGTGTTACTGTTCCAGTGTAGCAACAGTCACAATGTTATTGTTCCAGTGTAGCAACAGTCACAATGTTACTGTTCCAGTGTAGCAACAGTCACAATGTTACTGTTCCAGTGTAGCAACAGTCATTGTTACTGTTCCAATGTAGCAACAGTCACAATGTTACTGTTCCAGTGTAGCAACAGTCACATTGTTACTGTTCCAATGTAGCAACAGTCAGTGTTACTGTTCCAGTGTAGCAACAGTCACAATGTTACTGTTCCAGTGTAGCAACAGTCACAATGTTACTGTTCCAGTGTAGCAACAGTCACAATGTTACTATTCCACTGTAGCAACAGTCACAATGTTACTGTTCCAGTGTAGCAACAGTCACAATGTTACTATTCCACTGTAGCAACAGTCACAGTGTTACTGTTCCAGTGTAGCAACAGTCACAATGTTACTGTTCCAGTGTAGCAACAGTCACAATGTTACTGTTCCAGTGTAGCAACAGTCAAAATGTTACTGTTCCAGTGTAGCAACAGTCACAATGTTACTATTCCACTGTAGCAACAGTCATTGTTACTGTTCCAATGTTACTGTTCCAGTGTAGCAACAGTCACAATGTTACTGTTCCAGTGTAGCAACAGTCACAATGTTACTGTTCCAGTGTAGCAACAGTCACAATGTTACTGTTCCAGTGTAGCAACAGTCACATTGTTACTGTTCCAGTGTAGCAACAGTCACAATGTTACTGTTCCAGTGTAGCAACAGTCACAATGTTACTGTTCCAGTGTAGCAACAGTCACAATGTTACTATTCCACTGTATCAACAGTCACATTGTTACTGTTCCAATGTAGCAACAGTCAGTGTTACTGTTCCAGTGTAGCAACAGTCACAATGTTACTGTTCGTGTAGCAACAGTCACAATGTTACTGTTCCAGTGTAGCAACAGTCACAATGTTACTGTTCCAGTGTAGCAACAGTCACAATGTTACTGTTCCAGTGTAGCAACAGTCACAATGTTACTGTTCCAGTGTAGCAACAGTCACAATGTTACTGTTCCAGTGTAGCAACAGTCACAATGTTACTGTTCCAGTGTAGCAACAGTCACAATGTTACTGTTCCAGTGTAGCAACAGTCACAATGTTACTGTTCCAGTGTAGCAACAGTCACAATGTTACTGTTCCAGTGTAGCAACAGTCACAATGTTACTGTTCCAGTGTAGCAACAGTCACAATGTTACTGTTCCAGTGTAGCAACAGTCACAATGTTACTGTTCCAGTGTAGCAACAGTCAAAATGTTACTGTTCCAATGTAGCAACAGTCACAATGTTACTGTTCCAGTGTAGCAACAGTCACAATGTTACTGTTCCAGTGTAGCAACAGTCACAATGTTACTGTTCCACTGTAGGATAAGCCACTATGTTACTGTTCCAGTATAACAACAGTTACAATGTTACTGTTCCATTGTAGCAACAGTCACAACGTTACTGTTCCAGTATAGGAACAGTCACAATGTTACTGTTCCAGTGTAGAAACAGTCACAGTGTTACTGTTCCAGTGTAGCAACAGTCACAAAGTTACTGTTCCAATGTAGCAACAGTCACAATGTTATGTTCCAATGTAGCAACAGTCACAATGTTATGTTCCATTGTAGCAACAGTCACAATGTTACTGTTCAAGTGTAGGAACAGTCACAATGTTACTGTTCCAATCTAGCAACAGTCACAATGTTATTGT
Source organism: Cherax quadricarinatus (assembly GCF_038502225.1). Taxonomy (NCBI): domain Eukaryota; kingdom Metazoa; phylum Arthropoda; class Malacostraca; order Decapoda; family Parastacidae; genus Cherax; species Cherax quadricarinatus. The sequence continues at coordinate 116,123 of NW_027195743.1, forward strand.
TCCAATGTAGCAACAATCACAATGTTGAAGATTGAGACACTTATGCAGCATATGGGAATCTTTATTCAGGAAACGTTTCGCCACACAGTGGCTTCATCAGTCCAATACAAAGAGGAAGGCGTAAGGAGAGGAGGAGTATGAGTTAATCAGTCCCTCAACCTGGAGTCGATGTGTTCAGTCCATCAATCTTGTAGAATGTACAGCATAGGGCCGTAGACGTGGCTTATGTACTGTAGTGAGGTGAGGTGAAGCAGGCGGAGGCGGGGTCATAGTGGTACCATCCACACGTCTACGGCCCTATGCTGTACATTCTACAAGATTGATGGACTGAACACATCGACTCCAGGTTGAGGGACTGATTACCTCATTCTCCTCCTCTCCTTACGCCTTCCTCTTTGTATTGGACTGATGAAGCCACTGTGTGGCGAAACGTTTCCTGAATAAAGATTCCCATATGCTGCATAAGTGTCTCAATCTTCAACTTGTCGGTATTTCAAACCATTCATCACAACTGTCAGACACTGCAGCATCATGGGATCTTGTTACAAAGAATTCTTCAACACTTGTTCAACCTTTGGACGAAGACCTACTTCGACTAGTGGATGGTACCACTATGACCCCGCCTCCGCCTGCTTCACCTCACCTCACTACAGTATATAAGCCACGTCTACGGCCCTATGCTGTACTGTATGCTGTGCTGTACACACTGCGAAAATAACACGGCTACACTGCGACAACAACACTGCTACAATGCAACAACAACACTGCTACACTACCACAACGATGCTACACTGCAACAACACTGCTACACTGCAACAACAAAACTGCTACACTGCAATAACAAAACTGCTACACTGCAACAACAACACTGCTACACTGCAACAACAGCACTGCTACACTGCAACAACACTGCTACACTGCAGCAGCAACACTGTTACACCGCAACAAAACTGCTACACTGCAACAACATCACTGCTACACTACAACAACAACACTGTTACACCGCAACAACAACACTGCTACACTGCAACAACAGCACTGCTACACTGCAACAACACTGCTACACTGCAACAGCAACACTGTTACACCGCAACAAAACTGCTACACTGCAGCAACAACACTGTTACACCACAACAACAACACTGTTACACTACAACAACATCTCTGGCTTTAATTAGAAAAACAACATACTTTGATAACTGTTATGAAAGTCTTTTACAAGGTTTCATTACCTAGACAAACTGAGAGCTGCGAGAGGGACTACTATACTGAGGAGATAGGGGAGGAAGAAGGAGCAGAGGAAGAGGGGAAAAGAGAAAGAAAACACAGATACACATATAACAATTGATATTTAAGTAGCATTTAGCACAAATACTTGCACCTGGCGCAAAAGTCTGGTCTGTACACTCTTCTCCATAGTCGCAGTTCACAGTTTCCTGCCTACAAGGCTGCAAATTTATTTATATATTTTCTTTATAACAGAGCTTATTAATATTAACAGTTACCTGTTGATACTTCAGGTAAATTATTTATAAGAGAAACTGAAATTGTTTCTTGGCTGGACAAACACTGGAAAGATAATGCAGTATTATTCATCAAGAAATGGGACAACTTCTACGGGAGAAATTATATGTATGAAAGGGATGGAATAAACTTATCTAAGACAGGTTTGTGTGCTCTGGCTAGTTCAGTGGCGGGTGTACTTAGGGCCTTAAAAGTAGGAATAATTAGAGATAATGGCTTTGAAAGAGAAATGGATTGTGGAAATATTGATGTTGATATTATGAAATTTAGAAATAAGAATCAAGTAACACTGGTTATATATGATAACAGAAATCGTGGGAAAATAAAACTGAACAGGGAAAAGTCGAAGCGTTTGTGGGAATCACTTATGTTAGTGCAATAACTGAAACATGGCGTAATGTAAATAGTGGGGACATGATTGCCGAGTGTCATATTCAAGTCGTTCTATGTTGATATAAGTAATGGGAAGGGGATGAGAGATAACATAAATTGTTGCTTAAAAACAATTATAAAATCGATGAGTTATACACAGAATCTCTTTGGGTAGAATTTCTAGGACAAGAAAAATTATTGTAGATGTAATATAGCGACCCCTGAACTTCACAGTACATATACAGCGTACATATACTAGCGTCACACACACTAACATCTACACATCACAGTACAACATAGTGTACTACACTAGTGTAATATACACTATCATCTACACATCACAGTACAACATAGTGTACTACACTAGTGTAATATACACTATCATCTACACATCACAGTACATTATAGTGTACTACACTAGTGTAATATACACTATCATCTACACATCACAGTACAACATAGTGTACTACACTAGTGTAATATACACTATCATCTACACATCACAGTACAAAACACAACATAGTGCACTACACTAGTGTAATATACACTATCATCTACACATCACAGTACATAACACAACATAGTGTACTACACTAGTGTAATATACACTATCATCTACACATCACAGTACATAACACAACATAGTGTACTACACTAGTGTAATATACACTATCATCTACACATCACAGTACATCATAACACAACACAGTGTACTACACTAGTGTAATATACACTATCATCTACACATCACAGTACATCATAACACAACACAGTGTACTACACTAGTGTAATATACACTATCATCTACACATCACAGAACATAACACAACATAGTGTACTACACTAGTGTAATATACACTATCATCTACACATCACAGTAGACAACACAACATAGTGTACTACACTAGTGTAATATACACTATCATCTACACATCACAGTACACAACACAACATAGTGTACTACACTAGTGTAATATACACTATCATCTACACATCACAGTACATAACACAACATAGTGTACTACACTAGTGTAATATACACTATCATCTACACATCACAGTACATAACACAACATAGTGTACTACACTAGTGTAATATACACTATCATCTACACATCACAGTACATAACACAACATAGTGTACTACACTAGTGTAATATACACTATCATCTACACACCACAGTACATAACACAACATAGTGTACTACACTAGTGTAATATACACTATCATCTACACATCACAGTACAACATAGTGTACTACACTAGTGTAATATACACTATCATCTACACATCACAGTACAACAGTGTACTACACTAGTGTAATATACACTATCATCTACACATCACAGTACAACATAGTGTACTACACTAGTGTAATATACACTATCATCTACACATCACAGTACAACATAGTGTACTACACTAGTGTAATATACACTATCATCTACATATCACAGTACAACATAGTGTACTACACTAGTGTAATATACACTATCATCTACACATCACAGTACATAACACAACATAGTGTACTACACTAGTGTAATATACACTATCAAGTACACATCACAGTACATAAGACAACATAGTGTACTACACTAGAGTAATATACACTATCATCTACACATCACAGTACATAACACAACATAGTGTACTACACTAGTGTAATATACACTATCATCTACACATCACAGTACATAACACAACATAGTGTACTACACTAGTGTAATATACACTATCATCTACACATCACAGTACATAACACAACATAGTGTACTACACTAGTGTAATATACACTATCATCTACACATCACAGTACATAACACAACATAGTGTACTAAACTAGTGTAATATACACTATCTTCTACACATCACAGTACATAACACAGCATAGTGTACTACACTAGTGTAATATACACTATCATCTACACATCACAGTACATAACACAACATAGTGTACTACACTAGTGTAATATACACTATCTTCTACACATCACAGTACATAACACAACATAGTGTACTACACTAGTGTAATATACACTATCATCTACACATCACAGTACATAACACAACATAGTGTACTACACTAGTGTAATATACACTATCATCTACACATCACAGTACATAACACAACATAGTGTACTACACTAGTGTAATATACACTATCATCTACACATCACAGTACATAACACAACATAGTGTACTACACTAGTGTAATATACGCTATCATATACACATCACACTACATAACACAACATAGTGTACTACACTAGTGTAATATACACTATCATCTACACATCACAGTACATAACACAACATAGTGTACTACACTAGTGTAATATACACTATCATCTACACATCACAGTACAACATAGTGTACTACACTAGTGTAATATACACTATCATCTACACATCACAGTACATTATAGTGTACTACACTAGTGTAATATACACTATCATCTACACATCACAGTACAACATAGTGTACTACACTAGTGTAATATACACTATCATCTACACATCACAGTACATAACACAACATAGTGTACTACACTAGTGTAATATACACTATCATCTACACATCGCAGTACATCATAACACAACACAGTGTACTACACTAGTGTAATATACACTATCATCTACACATCACAGAACATAACACAACATAGTGTACTACACTAGTGTAATATACACTATCATCTACACATCACAGTACACAACACAACATAGTGTACTACACTAGTGTAATATACACTATCATCTACACATCACAGTACACAACACAACATAGTGTACTACACTAGTGTAATATACACTATCATCTACACATCACAGTACATAACACAACATAGTGTACTACACTAGTGTAATATACACTATCATCTACACATCACAGTACACAACACAACATAGTGCACTACACTAGTGTATTATACACTATCATCTACACATCACAGTACATAACACAACATAGTGTACTACACTAGTGTAATATACACTATCATCTACACATCACAGTACATAACACAATATAGTGTACTACACTAGTGTAATATACACTATCATCTACACATCACAGTACACAACACAGTGTACTACACTAGTGTAATATACACTATCATCTACACATCACAGTACATAACACAACATAGTGTACTACACTAGTGTAATATACACTATCATCTACACATCACAGTACATAATACAACATAGTGTACTACACTAGTGTAATATACACTATCATCTACACATCACAGTACATAACACAACATAGTGTACTACACTAGTGTAATATACACTATCATCTACACATCACAGTACATAACACAACATAGTGCAATACACTAGTGTAATATACACTATCATCTACACATCACAGTACATAACACAACATAGTGTACTACACTAGTGTAATATACACTATCATCTACACATCACAGTACATAACACAACATAGTGTACTACACTAGTGTAATATACACTCTCATCTACACATCACAGTACATAACACAACATAGTGTACTACACTAGTGTAATATACACTATCATCTACACACCACAGTACATAACACAACATAGTGTACTACACTAGTGTAATATACACTATCATCTACACATCACAGTACAACATAGTGTACTACACTAGTGTAATATACACTATAATCTACACATCACAGTACAACAGTGTACTACACTAGTGTAATATACACTATCATCTACACATCACAGTACAACATAGTGTACTACACTAGTGTAATATACACTATCATCTACACATCACAGTACAACATAGTGTACTACACTAGTGTAATATACACTATCATCTACATATCACAGTACAACATAGTGTACTACACTAGTGTAATATACACTATCATCTACACATCACAGTACATAACACAACATAGTGTACTACACTAGTGTAATATACACTATCAAGTACACATCACAGTACATAAGACAACATAGTGTACTACACTAGAGTAATATACACTATCATCTACACATCACAGTACATAACACAACATAGTGTACTACACTAGTGTAATATACACTATCATCTACACATCACAGTACATAACACAACATAGTGTACTACACTAGTGTAATATACACTATCATCTACACATCACAGTACATAACACAACATAGTGTACTACACTAGTGTAATATACACTATCATCTACACATCACAGTACATAACACAACATAGTGTACTACACTAGTGTAATATACACTATCATCTACACATCACAGTACATAACACAACATAGTGTACTACACTAGTGTAATATACACTATCATCTACACATCACAGTACATAACACAACATAGTGTACTACACTAGTGTAATATACACTATCATCTACACATCACAGTACATAACACAACATAGTGTACTACACTAGTGTAATATACACTATCATCTACACATCACAGTACATAACACAACATAGTGTACTACACTAGTGTAATATACACTATCATCTACACATCACAGTACATAACACAACATAGTGTACTACACTAGTGTAATATACACTATCATCTACACATCACAGTACATAACACAACATAGTGTACTACACTAGTGTAATATACACTATCATCTACACATCACAGTACATAACACAACATAGTGTACTACACTAGTGTAATATACACTATCATCTACACATCACAGTACATAACACAACATAGTGTACTACACTAGTGTAATATACACTATCATCTACACATCACAGTACATAACACAACATAGTGTACTACACTAGTGTAATATACACTATCATCTACACATCACAGTACATAACACAACATAGTGTACTACACTAGTGTAATATACACTATCATCTACACATCACAGTACATAACACAACATAGTGTACTACACTAGTGTAATATACACTATCATCTACACATCACAGTACATAACACAACATAGTGTACTACACTAGTGTAATATACACTATCATCTACACATCACAGTACATAACACAACATAGTGTACTACACTAGTGTAATATACACTATCATCTACACATCACAGTACATAGTACACAACATAGTGTACTACACTAGTGTAATATACACTATCATCTACACACATCACAGTACATAACACAACATAGTGTACTACACTAGTGTAATATACACTATCATCTACACATCACAGTACATAACACAACATAGTGTACTACACTAGTGTAATATACACTATCATCTACACATCACAGTACATAACACAACATAGTGTACTACACTAGTGTAATATACACTATCATCTACACATCACAGTACATAACACAACATAGTGTACTACACTAGTGTAATATACACTATCATCTACACATCACAGTACATAACACAACATAGTGTACTACACTAGTGTAATATACACTATCATCTACACATCACAGTACATAACACAACATAGTGTACTACACTAGTGTAATATACACTATCATCTACACATCACAGTACATAACACAACATAGTGTACTACACTAGTGTAATATACACTATCATCTACACATCACAGTACATAACACAACATAGTGTACTACACTAGTGTAATATACACTATCATCTACACATCACAGTACATAACACAACATAGTGTACTACACTAGTGTAATATACACTATCATCTACACATCACAGTACATAACACAACATAGTGTACTACACTAGTGTAATATACACTATCATCTACACATCACAGTACATAACACAACATAGTGTACTACACTAGTGTAATATACACTATCATCTACACATCACAGTACATAACACAACATAGTGTACTACACTAGTGTAATATACACTATCATCTACACATCACAGTACATAACACAACATAGTGTACTACACTAGTGTAATATACACTATCATCTACACATCACAGTACATAACACAACATAGTGTACTACACTAGTGTAATATACACTATCATCTACACATCACAGTACATAACACAACATAGTGTACTACACTAGTGTAATATACACTATCATCTACACATCACAGTACATAACACAACATAGTGTACTACACTAGTGTAATATACACTATCATCTACACATCACAGTACAAAACACAACATCTGTGCGGTCTCAAGACCTCTGAAATACAATTATATTTTAAAAGGAAAATCATAGTTTGCACTCAACGATTAAATAAAACTTGCTGAATTACGTATTTTTATTTATTTAAATATTACTTAAACACTTACCAGTCTCTCTCAGGAAAAAATTTGGAATGATTTTGACGTAGAGATGACTGGGGTTATGCAGTACGGGAATATATTGACGTAGAGATGACTGGGGTTATGCAGTACGGGAATATATTGACGTAGAGATGACTGGGGTTATGCAGTACGGGAATATATTGACGTAGAGATGACTGGGGTTATGCAGTACGGGAATATATTGACGTAGAGATGACTGGGGTTATGCAGTACGGGAATATATTGACGTAGAGATGACTGGGGTTATGCAGTACGGGTATATATTGACGTAGAGATGACTGGGGTTATGCAGTACGGGTATATATTGACGTAGAGATGACTGGGGTTATGCAGTACGGGTATATATTCATCAGATCGCTCGGCTACCAAAATAAATTAAGGTTTTTGTTTGTCAACTGATTCTGCAGATACACCTCTGATGTAATTATTATCACTAGCTACCGCGAACATTTTAGTTTCGGTTGATCCAGTTCAGACTTCGCGGGTTCTCTATTAGTGTGATGTAAACCTGCCAATGTATTTTTATGAAAAACTGAAATATTTTTCTATGCAATAACAGGGATATGCCGCTTTTGAGCGGCTTCAGTCTTTAAGGCAGATGTCTCTTGTGAACAGATTAAAATTTGAAGGAGCCTTGGCTGTGCAAGTGTAATTTTTTCTATTTACTAATATAACTAATACACTTAGAAATTAGAAAACGTTTCGGTCCTGGAACCGAACTGCATAAGAATATTATGTCTCACTCTGTACTGTTCCTTTTTTGAACATTTGAGGAAGAGTGGCGGAGGTCCGATACATATTTAGTTGTTACTTACTTACAGTATGTTCTTTATCATAGGTTTGGTTCGTGCGACGCTGCGAACAACTGGTGATAATTATTCATATATAATATAATGTTAATCACTGAGGGAAGCACTTGATTCTATAAGACATAAAGCACAGTGTGTGAAAGAATTTTCCAAATAAAATGACTAAAAACATAATCTAGGCAGAATCACTTTTAATCAGTTTTTGCTTTAGGGCTGGAGAAACAAAGCCAGGAACACAGGTAAACTACAAGTCGTAGTGAGACGTAGCTGAGAATGATGAACAATACAGTCACTGATGCCCACACGTCTACATTATACAACTGATACCTGCAATTATAACAGAGATCGTTAGACTAGATAGCATTTCAGCATTAAACAGAAAAAGTCAATCAAAATAAATGAATAAAAAAAATTAAGTCAAATATTAAGCTTTACATTAGTAAATCGCTACATTAGTAAATCGCATTCTTTCAATTGGACTTTTCTTGGGAATATCAGGAGCTGCAACTTCCTAAGTTAGAATGGTGCAAACCTAAAGAACGTTCACTATTTATATATATATATATATATATATATATATATATATATATATATATATATATATATATATATATATATATATATATATGTCGTGCCGAATATGTAAAACTGGTCAATTAGCAAGTACTCATTTAAAATTAAGTCCTTTCTAACATTTTCTATTATACGTTTAAAGATGCATTTTTTTCATTAATGTTGATGTAAAAATTTATAATTTTGCACCAAAGGGAACTTTGAAAACTTACCTAACCTTATTATAACAAGCGCAATTTCTTTTAGCGTAACCCAACTAAATATATTTTAGATTTGTTTACAATAATTAAATACTAAACAAAGACAGTGAAATATATTTTTTTCGTTAGGTTCAGAATGAATTTGGCGAAATTATTGGATACACAAATTTTCATTTGTCGTATATGGCAAGATGAGCGCTGCTATTTAAGCCAAGATGGCAAGTTCTGCCTATTCGGCACGACATATATATATATATATATATATATATATATATATATATATATATATATATATATATATATATATATATATATATATATATATATATATATGTATATGTATATATGCAAGGAATTCGCAAGAGCAGGCGAAATATACACAACCAGAGATCAGTGTTTGTGTATATTTCGCCTGCTCTTGCGAATTCCTTGCATAGTTAATATCTCTAGTAAGGCTGATGCATGCAGGGGATGAGATGAAAAGCTGTAAGCCTTCTCTCTGAAAGCTGGCTGCCATGGATCAAAGTCTAGCGCAAGCTGGGCTCCAAGGTATTGGTCCAGTGTGGGTAGATTGGTAAAGCACTGCGTACCTTGTTCCAAGATTCGTAGGTTCGAGTCTCCTTCAGCCAGAGATCAGTGTTTATATATATATATATATATATATATATATATATTATGTCGTGCCGAATAGGCAGAACTTGCCATCTTGGCTTAAATTGCAAAGCTCATCTTGCCATACAGGACAAGTGAAAATTTGTGTATGCAATAATTTCCCCAAAATCCTTCTGAACCTAACGAAAAAAATATATTTCACTGTGTTTGTTTAGTATTAAATTATTGTAAACAAATCTAAAATATATTTAGTTGGGTTAGGCTAAAATAAATTGTTCTTGTTATAATAAGGTTAGGTAAGTTTTCTAAGTTTCTTTTGGTGCAAAATAATTTTTTTTTTTACATCAACATTAAAGAAAAAAATATATCTTTAAACGTATTAGAGAAAATTTTAAAAAGGACTTAATTTTAAATGAGTTCTTGCTAATTGACCAGTTTTACCTATTCGGCACGACATATATATATATATATATATATATATATATATATATATATATATATATATATATATATATATATATATATATATATATATATATATATATATATATATATATATATATATATATATATATATATATATATATATATATATATATATATATATATATATATATATATATATATATATATATATATATATATATATATATATATATCGGATCATTATTTAGTTGTAGCTACAGTTAGAGTAAGAGGTAGATGGGAAAAGAGGAAGGTGGCAACAACAAGTAAGAGGGAGGTGAAAGTGTATAAACTAAGGGAGGAGGAAGTTCAAAGTTTATTCTCTATAAGGATTACAATGCTGAGTTTACAGAAATTTGGTTATTGTTTGGTTTACATGTAGTAAAATTGTGATTACAGAGTGTACCACTAGAACGCTTAGCATGGCTAGGCATTTCGGGCATACTTAGTTTTATTCTTAATTGTAAAATATTACAAATTATGAGGTAAGTTGGTATTATGGCTAAGTGACTAAATACTAGTTTGTGAGTTTAGCAATGTGAATGCTTTTGTTTTGGCACAGTACATAGTTTCAGTATTGGAGTATCACAGGATTCATTATTTTAAGACTGAGATTAATATTTCTGTTTATGGTCAAATGAGTGAGCGAGTGTAAGTGTGAACCACCAGGTGGTATTCGTGTAGTTAGTTGACGGGGTGTATCAGGGAGATAAGATGTTTTCTAATGGTAGTTTTGAAGGTGATGAATGTGTCTGCAGTTCTAGAGTTCTCAGGTAGGGTATTCCAGATTTTAGGGCCTTTGACATACATTGAATTTTTGTAAAGGTTTAGTCGGACACGGGGAATGTCGTAGAGATGTTTGTGTCTGGTGTTATGCCTGTGGGTTCTGTCACAACTATCAAGAAAGCGTTTTAGGTCAAGGTTGATATTAGAGTTTAAGGCCCTGTAGATATAGATTGCACAGTAGTAAGTGTGGATGTACTGAACTGGGAGTAAGTTTAGATCTATGAAGAGTGGGGGGGGTGTGTTGCCAGGGATGGGATTTAGTGATTATTCTTACTGCAGCTTTTTGTTGGGTTATTATTGGCTTTAGGTGTGTTGCTGCAGTTGATCCCCAAGCACAAATAGCATAGGTGAGGTATGGATAAATAAGTGAGTGGTATAGTGTGAGAAGGGCATTTTGCGGCACGTAGTATCGTATCTTGGAGAGGATCCCAACCGTTTTGGATACTTTTTTGGCTATATGCTGGATATGGGTGCTGAAATTCAGGTTGTTGTCAAGGTATAAGCCTAGGAATTTTCCCCCATTATTTCTGGTAATTAGAGTGTTGTCAATCTTAATGTTAATTTGTGCATCTCCTGCTCTGCTACCAAACATAATATAGTAGGTTTTGTCAGTGTTAAGCGTAAGTTTATTGGCTGTCATCCAAGTCGATATTTTAATCAGCTCCTCATTCACAATGGTGTTGAGGGTGGCAAGATTAGGGTGAGAGATGACATAAGTCGTGTCATCAGCAAAGAGAATGGGTTTCAGGTGTTGGGATACGTTTGGAAGGTCATTGATGTATATGAGGAAGAGCAGGGGACCAAGGACACTTCCCTGCGGAACTCCAGTATCAAGTGGCCGTGTTGCTGATGCTGTGTCTTTAATGGTGACGTACTGATACCTATTAGTAATGTAAGATTTGAAATAAGCAAGCGCATGGCCTCTTATACCGTAGTGATCAAGTTTGTGGAGTAGGATGTCGTGGTTTACTGTGTCAAAAGCTTTTCTTAGGTCAATAAAAATTCCTAGTGGATATTCCTTATTTTCCAATGCTGTGTAAAGCAGATCTAGCATTTTTATGATTGCATCATTAGTGCTTTTATTTTTCCTGAATCCAAACTGGCAGGGGTTGAGTATGTTTTGAGCCGTTATAAATGAATACAGTCTCCTGTGCATGAGTTTCTCAAAGATTTTGGATAGCAATGGTAAGTTAGATATTGGCCTATAGTTGTTTAAGTCTGTAGGGCGAGATATAAGCGACTATTGGCAGAAACGTGGGCTAGTGCAAAGATGAGTAGTGGGGGGGGGGGTTGAAGAGGGTTGGAATAGATTTAAAAATGCAGTATTAGAATGTGGGGCAGAAGTGTGTGGTTATAGGAGGGTGGGGGCAGGAGGAAAGAAGAGTGATTGGTGGAATGATGAAGTAAAGGGTGTAATAAAAGAGAAAAAGGTAGCTTATGAGAGGTTTTTACAAAGCAGAAGTGTTATAAGAAGAGCAGAGTATATGGAGAGTAAAAGAAAGGTGAAGAGAGTGGTGAGAGAGTGCAAAAGGAGAGCAGATGAAAGAGTGGGAGAGGCACTGTCAAGAAATTTTAATGAAAATAAGAAAAAATTTTGGAGCGAGTTAAACAAGTTAAGAAAGCCTAGGGAAAGTATGGATTTGTCAGTTAAAAACAGAGTAGGGGAGTTAGTAGATGGGGAGAGGGAGGTATTAGGTAGATGGCGAGAATATTTTGAGGAACTTTTAAATGTTGAGGAAGAAAGGGAGGCGGTAATTTCATGCACTGGCCAGGGAGGTATACCATCTTTTAGGAGTGAAGAAGAACAGAATGTAAGTGTGGGGGAGGTACGTGAGGCATTACGTAGAATGAAAGAGGGTAAAGCAGCTGGAACTGACGGGATCATGACAGAAATGTTAAAAGCAGGGGGGGATATAGTGTTGGAGTGGTTGGTACTTTTGTTTAATAAATGTATGAAAGAGGGGAAGGTACCTAGGGATTGGCGGAGAGCATGTATAGTCCCTTTATATAAAGGGAAAGGAGACAAAAGAGATTGTAAAAATTATAGAGGAATAAGTTTACTGAGTATACCAAGAAAAGTATACGGTAGGGTTATAATTGAAAGAATTAGAGGTAAGACAGAATGTAGGATTGCGGATGAGCAAGGAGGCTTCAGAGTGGGTAGGGGATGTGTAGATCAAGTGTTTACATTGAAGCATATATGTGAACAGTATTTAGATAAAGGTAGGGAAGTTTTTATTGCATTTATGGATTTAGAAAAGGCATATGATAGAGTGGATAGAGGAGCAATGTGGCAGATGTTGCAAGTATATGGAATAGGTGGTAAGTTACTAAATGCTGTAAAGAGCTTTTATGAGGATAGTGAGGCTCAGGTTAGGGTATGTAGAAGAGAGGGAGAATACTTCCCGGAAAAAGTAGGTCTTAGACAGGGATGTGTAATGTCACCATGGTTGTTTAATATATTTATAGATGGGGTTGTAAAAGAAGTAATTGCTAGGGTGTTCGGGAGAGGGGTGGGATTAAATTATGGGGAATCAAATTCAAAATGGGAACTGACACAGTTACTTTTTGCTGATGATACTGTGCTTATGGGAGATTCTAAAGAAAAATTGCAAAGGTTAGTGGATGAGTTTGAGAATGTGTGACGGTTGGAGGCAGTGGAGATGTCCTGTCTAAGGGCAATGTGTGGTGTAAATATTATGCAGAAAATTAGGAGTGTGGAAATTAGGAGAAGGTGTGGAGTTAATAAAAGCATTAATCAGAGGGCAGAAGAGGGGTTGTTGAGGTGGTTTGGTCATTTAGAGAGAATGGATCAAAGTAGAATGACATGGAAAGCATATAAATCTATAGGGAAAGGAAGGAGGGGTAGGGGTCGTCCTCGAAAGGGTTGGAAAGAGGGAGTAAAGGAGGTTTTGTGGGCAAGGGGCTTGGACTTCCAGCAAGCGTGCATGAGCGTGTTAGATAGGAATGAATGGAGACGAATGATACTTGGGACCTGACGATCTGTTGGAGTGTGAGCAGGGTAATATTAAGTGAAGGGATTCAGGGAAACCGGCTATTTTCATATAGTCGGACTTGAGTCCTGGAAATGGGAAGTACAATGCCTGCACTTTAAAGGAGGGGTTTGGGATATTGGCAGTTTGGAGGGATATGTTGTGTATCTTTATACGTATATGCTTCTAAACTGTTGTATTCTGAGCACCTCTGCAAAAACAGTGATAATGTGTGAGTGTGGTGAAAGTGTTGAATGATGATGAAAGTATTTTCTTTTTGGGGATTTTCTTTCTTTTTTGGGTCACCCTGCCTCGGTGGGAGACGGGCGACTTGTTGAAAAAAAAAAAAAAAAAAAAAAAAAAAAAAAAAAAAAAAAAAAAAAAAAAAAAAAAAAAAATATATATATACATTATATATACATATATATATACATTATATATACATATATATATACATTATATATACATATATATATATATATATATGTCGTGCCGAATAGGCAGAACTTGCGATCTTGGCTTAAATAGCAACGCTCATCTTGCCATATAGGACAAGTGAAAATTTGCGTATGCAATAATTTCGCCAAAATCATTCTGAACCTAACGAAAAAATATATTTCACTGTGTTTGTTTAGTATTAAATTATTGTAAACAAACCTAAAATATATTTAGTTGGGTTAGGCTAAAATAAATTGCGCTTGTTATAATAAGGTTAGGTAAGTTTTCTAAGTTCCTTTTGGTGCAAAATTATAAATTTTTACATCAACATTAATGAAAAAATATATCTTTAAACGTATAAGAGAAAATTTTAGAAATGACTTAATTTTAAATGAGTTCTTGCTAATTGACCAGTTTTACATATTCGGCACGACATATATATGTGTGTGCAAGGAATTCGCAAGATCAGGCGAAATATACACAAACACTGATCTCTGGCTGAAGGAGACTCGAACCTACGAACCTTGGAACAAGGTACGCAGTGCTATACCAAACTCACCACACTGGACCAGTACCTTGGAGTCCAGCTTGCGCTAGACTTTGATCCAAGGCAGCCAGCTTTCAGGGAGAAGGCTTACAGCTTTTCATCTCATCCCCTGCATGTATCAGCCTTACTAGAGATTTTAACAATGCAAGGAATTCGCAAGAGCAGGCGTACCTTGTTCCAAGGTTCGTAGGTTCAAGTCTTCTTCAGCCAGAGATCAGTGTTTGTGTGTGTATATATATATATATATATATATATATATATATATATATATATATATATATATATATATATATATATATATATATATATATATATATATATATATATATATATATATATATTTATGTACATATATATATATATATATATATATATATATATATATATATATATATATATATATATATATATAATATATATTTATGTACATATATATATATATATATATATATATATATATATATATATATATATATATATATTTATGTATATATATATATATATATATATATATATATATATATATATATATATATATATATATATATATATATATATATATATATATATATATATATGCCCCCCATACGAATTTTTCAGGATACGAACAGTCACTTGATCGTTTTTTTGCTTCTGGATACGAACGAAATTTCAGGATGCGAACTTACCCCTCAAGGGAGGTTCCTTGGTGAGGGGCTCTTGATCAAGGGAATTGGATCTGTGCTCCACTTCTCTAAATTAATAATAATAATAATATAACAATAGTTATTATTATTATTACACACCTACTAATAATAATAATACACTGCAGCAGGCCTGTTGGCCCATACTAGGCAGGTCCTTCACAATCCATCGATCGACACCATGCCCATCCCTTCTAGGGCAGGGTAGGTGCCTGAGCCAGAGCTTGCAGCTCGCAAGACTGCCATTCCCATTCGCCCCCTTGGGGCGGGGATGGCAGACCAGAGAGGCCTAGCTTGTGGCTAGGCCAGGGGACAGTTGGTCCCAAAGATGAGGTATTTGTACCTCCTCCCATGGGAGACTTAGGTCTCAGACACTCCCCAGACAGGGAGCCAAAGCCGGGCCACCACTTGGAAAAGGCCCGGGCCAGGAGAATACCGGCGAATCTTTAATAATAAATAATCACAATCCATCCCACTAACAGAATATATGCCCAACTCAATTTGCAATGCTACCCAAGCAATAAGCTTTAATAATCCTGTGATAAATGGTTTAATAATCCTATTTAATCACGTGCTAGTCCCACTCATGTATTTATCCAACCTAAATTTGAAACTATCCAAGGTTAGGTTTTAGCTTCGATAGAACCTTGGACAGATATATGAGTGGGAGGGGATGGGTATGATTGGTGTCGTGGGTACATAATAACAATGGGTGGTGACGTGTACTTAGCTCAGTGAGGACGTTAGTGCATTCTCCTTGGGCTGAACCAAGATGCCCTCCATCGAACAACTTTACCAGCAGCTTAAGGAAGAATTGAGGGTAGAGAAGATGGAGATACGGCGATTGACTGAAGAAAACAAGAGGATTCGAAGTAGTCCTCCTGTTTTGAGCCCTCAGGTCAAGAAGAGAACCTGGACAGTGGCTGGACAGCATGGAACGAAGCTGACGATCAAGACGAATGGAAAGGTAGAAACGATGAAGAAGAAAGAGTCTGCTGTGGAAACTGTTGTGGAAACATCTAATGCATTCTCCGTGCTACCCGACGAATGTGAGTCGACTACTGAGAACGTCACGACGAACGATACCAAGGAAGGTAAGAATATTGTTGTTGGGGATAGTCAGGTTAGGTACATGGATAGGGCCTTCTGCTTGAAGGACAGGAGTAGGAGACAGAGGGTTTACTTTCCTGGGGCTGGGATGGAGGATATTGTTAGCCGGCTTGACAACATCATGAATGGCAATGGGATCAATCCTATTATCTGCCTCAGTGCTGGAGGCAATGATGTAGGCAAGCGTAGAAGTGAGGATTTAGTTAGAAGGTTCAGGACAGCAATAGACATGATTAGGAAGAAGTGGGGGGGAGCCCTGTTATATGTGGCATTTTGCCAAGAAGGGGTGTTGGAAATGAATGGTTGTCCAGAGCAACTTGTATTAATTGTTGGCTGGACGAACACTGTAAGGATAATGCAATACCATTCAACTGCAGTACCATGACAACTGGGACCACTTCTATGACCGAAATAACATGTATGCCAGGGATGGGGTTCACTTATCCAGGGCAGGTGTGGGTTTTCTTGCTAGCTCAGTTGAGGGGGTTGTTAAGACTTTAAACTAGGATTAGATAGGGGTATGGGTTTAGAAATGACAAATAATGAGTATGGATATATTGACTTATGCTCTGATATTAAGAATCTTAATAGTAACTGTCATGGAGTAACTCTGGGTAATGATCATTTCAGAAATTGTGTAAAAACAAAGTTGAATAGGAAAAATGTGCAGAAGAAAAAACATATGATGGTATTTTATGCTAACAGTCGAAGTGCAAGAAATAAGATTAATGAACTACGTTTGGTAGCATGTGCTGGGAACTTTGATGTCATTGCATTAACTGAAACCTGGTATGATTTAAAGAGTCGTGATATGATTGCTGAGTGTAATATTCAAGGGTTTAAGTTGTTCCATGTGGATAGATGTAATGGGAAGGGAGGAGGAGTTGCATTATATATTCGAGAAAATATTAATTGTTGCATAAAAACAGGCATAAAAATAGATGGAATAGTAACTGAATCTGTTTGGGTAGAGTTTGTAGGTCAATAAAAACTAATTCTAGGTGTAATATACCGACCTCCAGGCTTGGATCACGATAGAGGGAGACTTCTTTGGGACGAAATTGTTAGGGCTTCTAGACACAATAACATAGTGATAGTAGGGGATTTTAAGTTTAGTCAAATTAACTGGACTTCTTTGACCGGTAATCTGGACTCCAGTGACATTATGGAAACTGTTCAGGACTGTTTTCTGAAGCAGTGTGCAACAGAGCCTACCAGGGGTAATAATTTGATAGACCTAGTCTTGTTAAATAAGGAAACACTCGTAAATGATCTGGAGATCACTGAAGAGCTTGGCGCAAGTGATCACAAATCCATCACTTTTAGCATTAACTGGGAATACAAGAATAATGATAATACGATAAAAATACCTGATTTTAGTTCTGCCGATTACAATGGACTTAGGGAACACCTGTACTAATCTCGATTGGAGTTATCTAGCTAGTGATTTTATTGACGATGATCATACTTATGATTACGAAGGGATCTTCATTTATTATTTTTTTCTTAATAATATGCACCATGCTCAGACTATGTACATTTCCTAAAGAGAAATTAGGTGTAATAATAACTATCCCAAATGGGTTAACAGGAGGCTGAAGAATCTATTAGGGAAGAGAATGGGAATTTATAGGCGCATCAGAAGAGGAGAGGTTAACCTTACTGACCAATATGTTCAGCTTAAAAGAGAAGTAAAAAAAGGGGAATAGAAAGGCTAAACGTGACTCTGAAATTAGAGTTGTTATTGATCAATACCACTCGTTCGTGGTCACAATAATATAAAATACTGCTCGTTGAACCAGTACACCAAACAGAGACTAGAATGAAATTACCCTAGAGTCATTCACACCATCGTGTGTCCTTGGGTAGGAAGTACAACATCCAGTTCCGTTGGATGCCCTACTCCTAAGGATCGTATGGTTCAGTGGATAAAGGCGTCATGTGTTTTCGCCCACCATGTGCCGAATATGTAAAACAGGTCAATTAGCAAGAACTCATTTAAAATTATGTTCTTTCTAAAATTTTCTCTTATACTTTTAAAGATATATTTTTTTCATTAATGTTTATGTAAAAAATTTTAATTTTGCACCAAAATAATCTTAGAAAACTTACCTAACCTTATTATAACAAGCGCAATTTATTTTAGCCTAACCCAACTAAATATATTTTAGATTTGTTTACAGTAATTTAATACTAAACAAACACAGTAAAATATAATTTTTTCGTTAGGTTCACAATGTCTTTGGCGAAATTATTGCATACACAAATTTTCGCTTGTCCTACATGGCAAGATGAGCGTTGCTATTTAAGCCAAGATTGCAAGTTCTGCCTATTCGGCACGACATATATATATATATATATATATATATATATATATATATATATATATATATATATATATATATATATATATACATATATATATATATATATATATATATATATATATATATATATATATATATATATATATATATATATATATATATATATATATATATATATATATATATATATATATTTATATATATATACACACAATAAGATCACAGTAAACAGATACCACAATATGCAAAACAACCACTGTGAAAAAAAGTGAAATTCCAAGCGCTTTCGTGACTTCTTACCTTATCAAGGAATTATCATAGATCCTTGATAATGTAAGAAGTCACGAAATCTCTTGGAATTTCGCAAATTTTTCGCAGTGGTTGTTATATACATATATATATATATCAATAACAACAGCCAAGGATTCGAACCCATTTTGTACTGGCCTGCCTTACGGTAAGCGAGAATCAAATGACGCTTTAAACCACAGGTCTACCCAACCCTACAAGAATAGTGCAACCAGCAGAGCTAGCTGTTGGGCCGCCATCCGAGGGCATACGGAGGTGTGGGAGCTTCTACGCTAATTTCGGATGGCGGCCCAACAGGTAGCTCTGCTGGCTGCGTCATTCTTTTAGGGTTGGGTGGTCCTGTGGTTTAAAGCGTCATGTGGTTCTCACCATGAGGCAGGCCAGTACAACATGGGTTCGAATCCTTGGCCAGCGCAGTGTTGTTATTGATCAATATCACTCGTCCGATGTTACTAATATATATATATATATATATATATATATATATATATATATATATATATATATATATATATATATATAATATAATATAATATAATGTACCAAATAGGCAAAACTAGTCAATTAGGAAGAACTCATTTAAAATTAATTCACTTGCAAAATTACTGCATACTCAAATTTTCGCTTCCTTTATTCGGCATGAAGAGTTGCTATTTATGCTAAAATTGCAACGCTCGGACCGACACCACATACACACACACACACACACACACACACACACACACACACACACACACACACACACACACACACACACACACACACACACCAGTGCTATTTTTGATATATGTGAACGACGTGATGGAAGGAATAGACTCTGAAGTGTCCCTGTTCGCAGATGACGTGAAGTTGATGAGAAGAATTAAATCGGACGAGGATGAGGCAGGACTGCAAAGAGACCTGGACAGGCTGGACATGTGGTCCAGCAACTGGCTTCTCGAATTCAATCCAGCCAAATGCAAAGTCATGAAGATTGGGGAGGGGCAAAGAAGACCGCAGACAGAGTATAGGCTAGGTGGACAAAGACTACAGACCTCACTCAGAGAGAAAGACCTTGGGGTGACCATAACACCGAGCACATCACCGGAGGCACACATCAACCAAATAACCGCTACAGCATACGGGCGCCTGGCAAACCTGAGAATAGCGTTCCGATACCTTAATAAGGAATCGTTCAAGACACTGTACACTGTGTATGTTAGGCCCATACTGGAGAATGCAGCACCAGTCTGGAACCCACACCTGGTCAAGCACGTCAAGAAGTTAGAGAAAGTACAAAGGTTTGCAACAAGGCTAGTCCCAGAGCTCAAGGGAATGTCGTACGAGGAAAGGTTAAGGGAAATCGGACTGACGACACTGGAGGACAGAAGGGTCAGGGGAGACATGATAACGACATACAAGATACTGCGGGGAATAGACAAGGTGGACAGAGATAGGATGTTCCAGAGAGGGGACACAGGGACAAGGAGTCACAACTGGAAGCTGAAGACTCAGACGAGTCACAGGGACGTTAGGAAGTATTTCTTCAGTCATAGAGTTGTCAGCAAGTGGAATAGCCTAGCAAGTGAAGTAGTGGAGGCAGGAACCATACATAGTTTTAAGAAGAGGTATGACAAAGCTCAGGAAGCAGAGAGAGAGAGGATCCAGTAGCGATCAGTGAAGAGGCGGGGCCAGGAGCTGAGTCTCGACCCCTGCAACCACAATTAGGTGAGTACAATTAGGTGAGTACACACACACAACCATTTATATATATATATATATATATATATATATATATATATATATATATATATATATATATATATATATATATATATATATATATATATATATATATATATATATATATGCAAAACAACCACTCTGAAAAAAATAGAGAAATTCCAAGCGGTTTCGTGACTACTCACATTATCAAGGAACTATGTGAGTAGTCACGAAAGCGCTTGGAATTTCTCTATTTTTTCAGAGTGGTTGTTTTGCATATTCCGAAATCACCTGTTTACTGTGATCTTATTGCATATATATATATATATATATATATATATATATATATATATATATATATATATATATATATATATATATATATATATATATATATATATATATATGCAAGCAATTCACAAGAGCAGGCGAAATATACATGAAGATTGATCTCTGGCTGAAGGAAACTCGAACCTACGAACCTTGGAACAAGGTACGCAGTGTTATATCATTCTCACCATTCTCACCATACTTGGCGTCCAGCTTGCGCTAGACGCTGATCCAAGGCAGCCAGCTTTCAGGGAGAAGGCTTACAGCTTTTCATCTCATCCCCTGCATGCATCAGCCTTACTAGAGATTTTAACAATGCAAGGAATTCGCAAGAGCAGGCGAAATATACACAAACACTGATCTCTGGCTGAAGGAGACTCGAACCTATGAACCTTGGTACAAGGATCAACGTCTAGCGCAAGCTGGACGCCAAAGTATTGATCCAGTGTGGTGAGGATGGTATAGCACTGTGTATCTTGTTCCAAGATTCGTAGGTTCGAGTCTCCTTCAGCCAGAGATCAGTGTTTATATATGTATATATATATATATATATATATATATATATATATATATATATATATATATATATATATATATATATATATATGTATATATATATATACAAGAACATCGGCCGTATACCACCAAGGCAGGGTGACCCAAATAGTGAGAAAAACCCGAAAATAAAAGAAAAACTTTCATCATAGTTCATACATAATCACTGTCTTTGCAGAGGCGCTCAGTTATGAAAGTTTAGATGTTCCTCTAAGCAGTCAATATCTCTAACCCATTCTTTAAAGTGTAAACATTGTACTTCCCACCCTAAGGACTCAAGTCGGGCTAACCGGTTTCCATGAATCCCATCACAAAATGTTACCTTGTTCATACTCCAACAGCCCGTTAGGTCCCAAAACCATTCGTCTCCATTCACTCCTATCTAACACGCTCACGCACGCTTGTTGGAAGTGCAAATCCCTCGCCCATAAAACCTCATTTACCCCTTCCCTCCAACCTTTCCTAGGATGACCCCTATCCCACCTTCCTTCCCCTACAGATTAATAGAGTAGGGGAATTAGTAGATGGGGAGATGGAGGTATTTGGTAGATGGCCTCTCTAAATGACCAAACCATCTCAACAATACTTCGTCAGTCCTCTGACTAACACTTTTAGTAACTCCTCACCTACTCCTAATATCTACTCCCTATAGCCTCATCCTTGCTGCAGCCTTTGCAGCCCTTGCTTCACACCCATATTAAAGTGTTAGTTCCACTATACTCTCGCACAGTCCCTTCTTTGCCTCCATGGATAACCTCTCGTAGCTACAGTGAAAGTGAAAGGTAGATGGGATGCAAAGAGAATGGAAACACGTAAGAGAGAAGTGAAGATTTATAAACTAAAGGAGGAGGCAGTTAGGGTAAGATAAAAATAACTGTTGGAGAACAGATGAGCTAGTGAGAGTATAGGCAATAATGGGGTTGAAGATGTATGGGGTAAGTTTAGGAATATAGTGTTAGAGTGTTCATCAGAAGTTTGTGGTTACAGAAAAGTTTGTGCATGAGGGAAGAAGAGCGATTGGTGGAATGATGACGTAAAGAGAGTAGTAAGAGAGAAAAAGTATATGAGAGGTTTTTACAAAGTAGAAGTGATGCAAAGAGGGAGGAGTCTATGGAGAGAAAAAGAGAGGTTAATATAGTGGTGAAACAAT
>NW_027195744.1:0-20000 GCF_038502225.1 Cherax quadricarinatus
TGTATGCACCTGGAGAAGAGAGGAATGCAGAGGAGAGAGAGAGATTTTGGGAGATGTTAAGTGAATGTATAGGAGCCTTTGAACCAAGTGAGAGAGTAATTGTGGTAGGGGACCTGAATGCTAAAGTAGGAGAAACTTTTAGAGAGGGTGTGGTAGGTAAGTTTGGGGTGCCAGGTGTAAATGATAATGGGAGCCCTTTGATTGAACTTTGTATAGAAAGGGGTTTAGTTATAGGTAATACATATTTTAAGAAAAAGAGGATAAATAAGTATACAAGATATGATGTAGGGCGAAATGACAGTAGTTTGTTGGATTATGTATTGGTAGATAAAAGACTGTTGAGTAGACTTCAGGATGTACATGTTTATAGAGGGGCCACAGATATATCAGATCACTTTCTAGTTGTAGCTACACTGAGAGTAAAAGGTAGATGGGATACAAGGAGAATAGAAGCATCAGGGAAGAGAGAGGTGAAGGTTTATAAACTAAAAGAGGAGGCAGTTAGGGAAAGATATAAACAGCTATTGGAGGATAGATGGGCTAATGAGAGCATAGGCAATGGGGTCGAAGAGGTATGGGGTAGGTTTAAAAATGTAGTGTTAGAGTGTTCAGCAGAAGTTTGTGGTTACAGGAAAGTGGGTGCGGGAGGAAAGAGGAGCGATTGGTGGAATGATGATGTAAAGAGAGTAGTAAGGGAGAAAAAGTTAGCATATGAGAAGTTTTTACAAAGTAGAAGTGATGCAAGGAGGGAAGAGTATATGGAGAAAAAAAGAGAGGTTAAGAGAGTGGTGAAGCAATGTAAAAAGAGAGCAAATGAGAGTGGGTGAGATGTTATCAACAAATTTTGTTGAAAATAAGAAAAAGTTTTGGAGTGAGATTAACAAGTTAAGGAAGCCTAGAGAACAAATGAATTTGTCAGTTAAAAATAGGAGAGGAGAGTTATTAAATGGAGAGTTAGAGGCATTGGGAAGATGGAGGGAATATTTTGAGGAATTGTTAAGAATAACATCTTGTAGGAGTGAGGAAGAGCCAGTTGAGATTGTGGGGGAAGTTCGTGAGGCAGTAGGTAAAATGAAAGGGGGTAAAGCAGCCGGGATTGATGGGATAAAGATAGAAATGTTAAAAGCAGGTGGGGATATAGTTTTGGAGTGGTTGGTGCAATTATTTAAAAAATGTATGGAAGAGGGTAAGGTACCTAGGGATTGGCAGAGAGCATGCATAGTTCCTTTGTATAAAGGCAAAGGGGACAAAAGAGAGTGCAAAAATTATAGGGGGATAAGTCTGTTGAGTATACCTGGTAAAGTGTATGGTAGAGTTATTATTGAAAGAATTAAGAGTAAGACGGAGAATAGGATAGCAGATGAACAAGGAGGCTTTAGGAAAGGTAGGGGGTGTGTGGACCAGGTGTTTACAGTGAAACATATAAGTGAACAGTATTTAGATAAGGCTAAAGAGGTCTTTGTGGCATTTATGGATTTGGAAAAGGCGTATGACAGGGTGGATAGGGGGGCAATGTGGCAGATGTTGCAGGTGTATGGTGTAGAAGGTAGGTTACTGAAAGCAGTGAAGAGTTTTTACGAGGATAGTGAGGCTCAAGTTAGAGTATGTAGGAAAGAGGGAAATTATTTCCCAGTAAAAGTAGGCCTTAGACAAGGATGTGTGATGTCACCGTGGTTGTTTAATATATTTATAGATGGGGTTGTAAGAGAAGTAAATGCGAGGGTGTTGACAAGAGGCGTGGAGTTAAAAGATAAAGAATCACACATAAAGTGGGAGTTGTCACAGTTGCTCTTTGCTGATGACACTGTGCTCTTGGGAGATTCTGAAGAGAAGTTGCAGAGATTGGTGGATGAATTTGGTAGGGTGTGAAAAAGAAGAAAATTAAAAGTGAATACAGGAAAGAGTAAGGTTATGAGGATAACAAAAAGATTAGGTGATGAAAGATTGGATATCAGATTGGAGGGAGAGAGTATGGAGGAGGTGAATGTATTCAGATATTTGGGAGTGGACGTGTCAGCGGATGGGTCAATGAAGGATGAGGTGAATCATAGAATTGATGAGGGGAAAAGGGTGAGTGGTGCACTTAGGAGTCTGTGGAGACAAAGAACTTTGTCCTTGGAGGCAAAGAGGGGAATGTATGAGAGTATAGTTTTACCAACGCTCTTATATGGGTGTGAAGCATGGGTGATGAATGTTGCAGCGAGGAGAAGGCTGGAGGCAGTGGAGATGTCATGTCTGAGGGCAATGTGTGGTGTGAATATAATGCAGAGAATTCGTAGTTTGGAAGTTAGGAGGAGGTGCGGGATTACCAAAACTGTTGTCCAGAGGGCTGAGGAAGGGTTGTTGAGGTGGTTCGGACATGTAGAGAGAATGGAGCGAAACAGAATGACTTCAAGAGTGTATCAGTCTGTAGTGGAAGGAAGGCGGGGTAGGGGTGGGCCTAGGAAAGGTTGGAGGGAGGGGGTAAAGGAGGTTTTGTGTGAGAGGGGCTTGGACTTCCAGCAGGCATGTCTGAGCGTGCTTGATAGAAGTGAATGGAGACGAATGGTTTTTAATACTTGACGTGCTGTTGGAGTGTGAGCAAAGTAACATTTATGGAGGGGTTCAGGGAAACCGGCAGGCCGGACTTGAGTCCTGGAGATGGGAAGTACAGTTCCTGCACTCTGAAGGAGGGGTGTGTTGCAGTTTAAAAACTGTAGTGTAAAGCACCCTTCTGGCAAGACAGAGATGAAGTAAATAACGGTGAAAGTTTTTCTTTTTCGGGCCACCCTGCCTTGGTGGGAATCGGCCAGTGTGATAATAATATATATATGTATATATATATATATATATATATATATATATATATATATATATATATATATATATATATATATATATATATATATATATATATATATATATATATATATATATATATATATATATATATATATATATATATATATATATATATATATATATATATATATATATATATATATATATATATATATATATATATATATTATCTTTATTAACTATGATGAACTCTACGACATTGTCATGAGTGATTATATATCTACCTTCCCTGGAGGAAGGTAGTTGTTGCTCTCCGAGTTCCGTGAAGTCCTTATAAAAGTTTTTGTGATGACAGAGTTCCTCTTCTTCAGTATGGTATTTACGTTCCCTTTGCGTTCCTTTTCAATTCTGCTGAAATGACAGACTCGATCAGGATGTGCCAAGGTGAGAAATGAATCATCTGGTGCTCTCCATATATCTTACACAACTATTATGATGATTCTTGGATAAAAATGTCAGGAACGCTGATCGATGAAAAGCGAGAAACCACTTGGACACGAAACGTGAGAAGCAAGTAAGAGAAATGTGTATATTCTCGAACTGGGGCCGAAATATACAAATCTCTCTAACTTATGACATATTCTTTGGTTCGTTGCGCATTTAAGATTGAGGGTAAAACTAATTACGCAACAATAGAGCAGGTTTTCTTACGACTGAGGACTATCATCTGGATACTCTTCTGCCTAATGATGAATGAGAAAACACTAACGCTGAGACACTCCTTGTCCAGAAATCTTTCCCTCCTCTCTCTCTCTCTCTCTCTCTCTCTCTCTCTGTCTATATATATCTGTCTCTTTCTCCGTTCCTCCGCTTCTCTTCCTATCCTCATTGTCCTCCTCTTTCTACTATATGTTTATTCCTCTCTCCTCCCCCTCTTCTCTCCTCCCTTCTCCTCCTCCCTCCAAACCACAAACCCAAACAATATTTTTCAACTTGTCTCTGACAATATTTGTAATACAAAAATTTGTCGCTCGAAGTATCTTACGAGAATTTAGTCGTGGGTTTGTTTTTCAATGAATGAGTCGCTTTGAAACCCAGAGACAATACTTTCTTACTCTTTTTTTGTGCCCAGTTGCAGATTTTAGACTATACTTCATAACAAAATTTCAAAGAAAAGGGGGAGGGATGGCTATCTTATGATGCTTTTTTGGTTACATCAATTTTAATTAAAAAATGAAGCAACTGAAGTCAATCATATAATCACCCACACCTTCCTCCTGAAAGGCAGGTGTGGGGCATGAGTTCCCCTACACCTGCTTGAAAACTGGGTGCAGGAGTGTGCGTTCCCTACACCTGCCCCATGACACTATATGTGTGAGTTTTCCCCTGAACATTCCCTGCCCCCAAGCAGCTATGTGGGACTCATGTTCCCACACCTGTCTTGACAGTGAGTCCTACACAGCTGCCTCCTGATGAGGTGAAAGTGGGGAAAGAACACATTTGAAACTATCGGAAGAACTACTAAAGTAAGAAAATATTGCATTAACGTTTTTGCATATGAGGTTTATCTTGGAAGACACGAAACACAGCCAGGTAGCGCCGGGTTATTCTGCCAATGTAAATATGCTCTGCAATATACCGAAATTTGATATGGATATATTTTTAAAATTCAAGAAAAAAATTATTAGCTCCTGAGAATATTATTTGAATAATGCTCATTTACAAACACCCAGTATCTTGTTGTATTAAGAGAGAGAGAAACGTTCATCAGATACACAATCATCAGGCTCACCAGCGCCAAAACCTGTGGATAAATCAGCAGCGAACACAAGAGTTGCAATAAATAGGAATCCACCCTCCCAGGCACCAAAGCAGTGTTGTCGCTGTCACCGGAGGAGGCACACCACTAACAACTGCCTGCAAGATACCAGGTGCAATTACTGCCACAAGAGGGGACATCAAGAGGATCAGTAAAGGAAGAGAAAGGAACTTGACAGACAGGATCAAATGTTTAGAGACTTGTTCTCGGAACAGACCAGCAGGATCTCTGAATTGGTGAACACTTTCACACGTAACCCACTCAGCTACTCCTATCTCAGCCCAGCAGGTGGTTTTGTGCCTTATACAAGACCACAGACCTACATCCTAGCAGGTGCCTCGGTGCCCTATCTGTCTCAAGGACAGGCAGCTTATACATCTGACACACCCACCACGTCAAGCTGAACACATCGTGCAGTGCCTGTGTATCAGCATCTTGTCGGAAAGCATTAGAGGTTTCATTACTAATATTGGAGAGCACACACAGTTTTGTGAACACTCTACGTCCCGACATGATGACTGTTGTTGAAACATTTTTGGACGACAGGACATCAGAACATTTTGCAAGAATTGCTAGCTACACCTCATGGATGAGAAGAGACAGGCAAGGGCAAGGAGGAGGTGTTGCTGTGTGCTTCTCTAAAAGTGTACATGCACAGCACATTGATGTTGCCATCCCTACTCATTTTGAAATGTTCTCCAAGCTCTCCATAAGCTCTAGTACCTCTGTACTAGCATGTGCAATGTACAGACCTCAGTAGCAACATGCAGACCCCATCAACATCCTGGTGGAAAATGTGGACTCCCTTCTGCTCCAACACAACTGTCAACGTATCATAATTGTTGTTGACCTCAAACAACATCCTATACGGAGGAACTTTGATAACCTTCTTGCAGTGTTTGACATGCGAACTTTGTTGATTTCCCTACTCACATCTCTGGCTTCTCCCTTGACCCAGTTGTGAGTGATCTGGCAGAAGGTATAGTCACTTGTTAACCCCTCAGCTAGGTTGGATATTCTGACCACAAGGCTGTTTTTACGACACCTAAGATCCCAACAGAACGAGATGAGGAGTCCACACGCACAACCTGGCTATGGGAAAGAAGTAACTGGCCAGACCTTTGCTCTGTGCTCGCCGCCACCGATTGGAATCCTCTTCTCCAAGAGGATGTTGACAACCAAGTGAATGCCTTCACTGGACACATCGTAATCTACAACAAGAACACATCCCTCACTAGCAGTATGTGACGAAGCCTACAGATCAGCCTTGGTTCGGCTTTCATTGTAGAGAGGCTGTTACTGCTAAGTACAAGGCATTGCTAAGGTATAAGAGACATTACAATATGGTGTAATAGTGCACAAAATGTGTGATAAAGGAATAACAGGACAAGTCGGTTGATGGATCAAATTACACTACATTGCAACTTCTCTGAGGACTCAATTCAAGTGCAGGGAGTGATAAGAGCTCAGTCGCCTGTAGGCTGTCAACATGTGTTGAGGTTTGCAACATACTGAAATGTGGCGCGTCATCACCGTAGAGTTTTACAGAAAACGTAATATATGTCTCTGGAATAAGTTATTGACACTATTTTCCTTTTTTTTCGAAAAGTATTAATACGAGTGTAATGATTTTTGCACACGTTACTGTGCAATGATGGGGATTTGCGATATTTCTATTGCTGTGTTTTTGCTTTGTTATCTCCTGAAAAAGTCCTTAAAAAAAATAAACTTCAACATTTTTTATTATGCAATCTATTAACATCTTCGCTGAAACGACGTTGGTAACAAAGACTATCTAGCGCTTATCTTTCATTTGATGTCAACTAGATTATTGTACGTCTAACCAATTTTGTAGATAATGGACAGTTTTTGCTCTATAGAACTGGACACTATATATTTTTTCAATCTTTTAAGGCAAAAAGTCACTACAAACACACTGTGTAGACTTGAAATGCTGCTTAAATCACGGTAAAAATTTCATTGAAATTAGACAAAAAAAAAAAAAAATAATGATTTCTTTCGCACCTCCCTAGCTTCTGAGGTAGCTGAAAAGCTCTGTTCCACAAGGCACAGTACTCGCTCCCATTCTATTCCTCATCCTCATATCTAACATAGAGATATAAGCCAAAGCTCTGCATCTTCCTTTGCAGATGACACCCAGATTGCCATGGCAGTGACCTCCATCGAAGACACCGCAAGACTCCAAGCTGACGTAAACCAAGTCTTCAAATTTGGCCACTCAAAACAATATGAAGTTCAATGAAGAGAAATTTCAACTACTCAGATATGGAAAACTTGAAGAAATAAAAACTGTATTAGGGTATACAACAAATTCTAGCCATACAATAAAACGAAAGAGTAATGTGAAGGACCTGGGAGAGATAATGTCAGAGGATCTCGGCTTCAAAGACCACAACAATGTATCTACCTCATCTACTAGGATAATGACAGGATGGATAGTGAGAACCTTCTAAACTAGGGAGGCCAAGCCCATGATGATTCTCTTGAATCGCTTGTTCTCTCTAGGCTGGAATACTGCTGTACACTAACTGCTCAATTCAAGGCGAAATTGATGACCTAGAAATTGTACAAAGAACTTTCATGGCACACATAAGTACGATAAGGCACGTAAATTGATGGGAATGGTTGAAGGCTCTTGATTTGTATTCCCTGGAATGCAGGCGAGAGAGATACATGGTAATATACACTTGGAAAATCCTAGAGGGATTAGTACCAAACTTGCACACGAAAATAACCCCCTATGAAAGCAAAAGACTCGGCAGGAGATGCAACATTCCTCCAATGAAAAGCAGGGGCGCCACGAGTACACTGAGAGACAACACAATAAGTGTCTGGGGCCCAAGACTGTTCAACTGTCTCCCAGCATACATAAGGGTAATTACCAATAGACCCCTGACTGTCTTCAAGAAGGCACTGGACAGGCACCTTAAGTCAGTACATGACCAACCAGGCTATGATTCGTACATCAATTTGCGTGCGTTCAGCAGTAACAGTCCCGTTGATCAGACCCTGATCCACCGCGAGGCCTTGTCTCACGCCGAGCCGCGGGGGCGTTGACCCCCGAAACCCTCTCCAGGTCTCCAGGTAATCTATAACAGGAACTTGCATAGACGAAGCCTGTAGGCATATGGGTGAAGTTCAAATGGGAGGTGGACACAAAGAGAAACTAGCATCAGGTAGAGTGGACTCCAAATCCTGGTCAATGACTGACAAGGGTATCTGCCTGTTGAACTTATTCTATCGCTATATTGACAGGATGCAACCACTTCTACTAGCAGTCATGAGAAAGCGGACCTCTATGCCGAACACTTTGCTGCCAAAATACAAGTTCCAGATCAAGCTAATTGCAAGAATTGTGTTAAAGCTGTCAGTGGTGACAATAATGCACGAGGAGGTGCATCTTCTTCTTAAATTCATTGACCAAGAAAAGGTTATTGGCTCAGACAAGTGGAGCCGAAGATTGCTGAGTAGATGTGCAGACCAGCTAACAACACCTCTAACTTGCATGTTTCAGCACTGCCTAATACAGTGTGAATGACCTTCAGGAAAGGTTACTTTGCTGCTGATGTTGTTAAACCTCTCAACTAATTGGCACCAGTCACTGGATGAATCCAAAGTCAGCTGTGTGGCAGCAGCAGACATTCCTGGTGCTTTCAACCGAGTGTGTCACCAGGGCTTCTTCCCAAAACTGCAAGCATTGGGAATTGCAGACTCTACACTATGTTTCCTCATTGATTACTTTAATGGTAGATCTCTAAGGGTAGTTTTCAATGGAAGAGAATCAGCAAGACATCCTATTGGGGCAAGTGTTCCACAGGGAAAGGTGCTAGGGCCATTGTTATGGAATGTCTGCTTCAATGATCTTTTTCATCTCATCCTAGAATCCCATATATATTTGGACGACTGTACTCTGGCATTTAATTATCCAAGAGAAGAAATGACAGCTGCTCTAAGCTACATCAATCACCACCCAAGAGCTATATCAGCCTGGGGAAACTGATGTCAGGTAACATTTGCACCTGAGAAAACATAAATGATGGTCTCTAGGCACCATGATTGTAATGCCAGAGGAGTAGCAAGAATGAATGGTAATGTTGGTATTCGGAGAAGTTGTTGTTATACTTGGGGTGAAATTTGGCTCCAAACTGACCACAAAGAACCACGTTGTGAATCTTGCAAACAGGGCAGCTAGGAAGCTTACAGCACTTTGACGTATCTCGTATTTGCTCGACAGTAAGGGTTGCAAGAATCTGCATGAGGCACAGGTATGCTAACACCTTCAGTATGCTCCACTTTCTTAGTTTACCTGTCTCCCATCTCATCTGCGAATGCTGGACAGAGTAGACAGAGCAAGGCACCCCATCTCTTACCTGTCATTTCAGCAGAGCCTTCAACACAGGAGGAATGTTATATACAAGGTATGTTATGGTCAAGGCCAACATTGTCAAAGTATTACACTTGGCTCGAGGACAGCAAGAATCTAGCTTTTATACCACAAGACGGGCAGAAAGCAGCAACTTCACTCTGGCTGTACCCTTCTCCAGAACATCACTTCATCTGAGAACATTTATCCCCAGGATGACTCGAGTCTGAAACACTTTCATACAGCATAATATCAGTGAGATGAAGTCACTTCATCAAATGAAAATGCTGACCCACAGAAGGCTCCAACTTCATCCTGTTTCCAACTTGTATGTTTCATAACAATAAAAATGCTTTCAAATGAGGTGATGTAGGTAACAGCTCTTAGCTTGTCAATAAAGTTAGGAATCCCTAACTTAACATTGTCAAACCCTGTGTAAAAAAAACGAGAGAGAGAGAGACAGATGTAAGTAGAGGACATCACATATGAAAGGGCCATTGGAGCTAATGGTTACGTGGTTCTAAGCTTTGAATTCATAGAGTTACAAGTGGAGAGGATAACAGGAGTAAGATGGGAAAAGCCAAACTACAAAAGAGGGACTATACAGGCATGAGGAATTTCCTGCAAGAGGTTCAGTGAGAAAGAGAAGTCGTATGAAAATCAGTAAACAAAATGATGTACTAAGTGACAATAAAATTCAAGAAGGCAAAGGAGAGGGTTGTTCTCAAGGGTAACAAAAGCAATGGGGGGACCAGAACGAGCCCTTGCTTCACTCCAAGGTGTAGGGAGGCAAAAACAAAGTGCACTAGAGGATGGAAAAAGTACTGAAGACAAAAGATGCAGGAAAATAGAGATATTAGTCGAAGAGCCAGAAACGATTATGCACAGATAAGGAGGGAGGCCCAGCGACAGTACGAAAACTACACAGCATCAAAAGTCAAGTCTGACCCGAAGCTGTTGTATAGCCATATCAGGAGGAAAATAACAGTCAAGGACCAGGTAATCAGGCAGAGGAAGGAAGGTGGGGAGCTCACAAGAAACGACCGAGAAGTATGAGAGGAGCTCATCGTGAGATTCAAAGGGGTATTTACAGTGGAGACAAAGGGCTCCGGGAAACCCGAACAGGGAGATACACCAACAAGGAATATACCAACAAGTGCTGGATGAAATACACACAACCGAAGAGGAGGTGAAGAAGCTGCTAAGTGAACGTGATACCTCAAAGGAGGTGGGACCGGACATCTCTCCGTGGGTCCTTAGAAAGGGAGCAGAGACACTGTACCACTAACAACAATTTTCAACACAATTTTTCAACATATTGAAACTGGACAACTACCTGGAATGTAGTCCCAATTTTTGAGAAAGTAGGCATTAAACTACATGAGGCATTAAACTACAGTCCAGTATAACTGACGTGTATATGTAAAGTCGTGGATAAGATTCTCAGGAGGAAAGTAATTGAGCACCTAGAAAGGAACATGCTTATGAACGACAACCAGCACGGTTTCAGAGAAGGGATATCCTGTGTCGCAAACTTAATGGAGTTTCATGACAAGGTAACGGAAGTATGACACGAATGAGATGCGTGGGTAGATTGCATTTTCTTGGACTGCAAGAAGCCCGTCGACACAGTTCCTCACAAAAGGTTAATGCAAGAGCTTGAGGATCAGGCACACATAACAGGAAAAGCACTCCAATGGATGAGAGAATAGCTGACAGGGAGGCAACAACGATTCATGGTACCTGACGAAGTGTCAAAGTGGGCGACTGTGACTTGCAAGGTTCCACAGGGGTCAGTCATAGCAACAGCTACACTTGTGAATATACTGCTACGCCCTCAAAAACACTTGGTGCTGCTACAACCTCACAAATACGTGGTGTTGATAAAACCTCACCCTCCCCCCCCCCACACACACATACGTAGGAGAATGTCCTACGAGGAAAGATAAAGGGAAATTGACCTGACGACACTGGAGGACACGAGTGAAAGGGAGACATGATAACGACATATAAAATACTAAGAGGAATTGACATGGTGGATAGAGACGAGAGGTTTCAGAAATGGAACACAGCAACAAGGGGTCATAAGTGGAATCTGAAGACTCAGATGAGTCACAGGGATGTTAGGAAGTATTTTTTCAGTCACAGAGGTGTCAGGAAGTAGAATAATCTGGAGAATGATGTAGTGTAGGCACGACCATACCTAGTAGCTACAAGTGAATAGGCGGGCCAGAAATTATGAATCTACCTCTGCAACGAGAATAAGGTGAGTACAATTGAGTGTACGCACACACACACACACACACACACACACACACACACACACACACACACACACACACACACACACACACACACACACACACACACACACACACACACACACCCACACACACACACACACACACACACACACACCCACACACACACACACACACACACACACACACACACACACACACACACACACATACACACACACACACACACACACACGAACATACACACACACACACACACACACACACACACACACACACACACACACACACACACACATTGGCTCCTGGAGTTCAACCCCACCAAGTGCAAAGTCATGAAGATTGGGGAAGGGCAAAGAAGACAGCAGACGGTGTACAGTCTAGGGGACAAGAGACTACAA
The DNA here is from genome assembly GCF_038502225.1 of Cherax quadricarinatus. NCBI lineage: Eukaryota > Metazoa > Arthropoda > Malacostraca > Decapoda > Parastacidae > Cherax > Cherax quadricarinatus. The sequence continues at coordinate 11,647 of NW_027195744.1, forward strand.
ACCTCACTCAAGGAAAAAGATCTTGGGGTGAGTATAACACCAGGCACATCTCCTTAAGCGCACATCAACCAAATAACTGCTGCAGCATATGGGCGCCTAGCAAACCTCAGAACATTCCGACATCTCAATAAGTAATCGTTCAGGACCCTGTACACCGTGTACGTTAGGCCCATATTGGAGTATGCGGCACCAGTTTGGAACCCACACCTAGCCAAGCATGTAAAGAAACTAGAGAAAGTGCAAAGGTTTGCAACAAGACTAGTCCCAGAGCTAAGAGGAATGTCCTATGAGGAGAGGTTAAGGGAAATCAACCTGACGACACTGGAGGACAGGAGAGATAGTAAGGACATGATAACAACATACAAAATACTGAGAGGAATTGACAAGATGGACAAAGACAGGATGTTCCAGACATGGGACACAGCAACAAGGGGACACAGTTGGAAGTTGAAGACACAGATGAATCACAGGGATGCTAGGAAGTATTTCTTCAGCCACAGAGTAGTCAGGTAGTGGAATAGTTTGGGAAGCGATGTAGTGGAGGCAGGATCCATACATAGCTTTAGGCAGAGGTGTGATAAAGCTCACGGTTCAGGGAGAGTGACCTAGTAGCGACCAGTGAAGAGGCGGGGCCAGGAGCTTGGACTCGACCCCTGCAACCTCAACTAGGTGAGTACAACTAGGTGAGTACACACACGCACACACGCACGCAAACACACACACACACACACACACACACACACACACACACACACACACACACACACACACACACACACACACACACACACACACACACACACACACACAGGAGAGGTTTGCACCCAAGGGTAACATGAATAATGAAAAAGCCAGGACGGGCCCATGGTTCACCCAAAGGTGCAGGGAGGCAAAAACCAAGTGTGCTAGGGAATGGAAGAAATACAGAAGGCAAAGGACCCAGGAGAATAAGGAGAGCAGTCGTAGAGCCAGAAATTAATATGCACAGACAAGAAGGGAGGCCCAACGACAATATGAAAACGACATAGCAGCGAAAGCCAAATCTGACCCGAAACTGTTATACAGCCACATCAGGAGGAAAACAACAGTCAAGGACCAGGTAATCAGGCTAAGGAAGGAAGGAGGAGAGACAACAAGAAATGACCGTGAAGTATGTTAGGAACTCAACAAGAGATTCAAAGAAGTGTTTACAGAGGAGACAGAAGGGGCTCCAGAAAGACGAAGAGCTCGGGAACACCACCAAGTGCTGGACACAGAACACACAACCGAGGAAGAAGTGAAAAGGCTTCTGAGTGAGCTAGATACCTCAAAGGCAATGGGGCCGGATAACATCTCTCCATGCCTCCTGAGAGAGGGAGCAGAGGCGCGATGTGTACCCCTAACAACAATATTCAATACAACTATCGAAACAGGGAGATTGCATGAGGCATGGAAGACAGCAAATGTAGTCCCAATCTTTAAAAAAGGAGACAGACATGAAGCACTAAACTACAGACCAGTGTCACTGACATGTATAGTATGCAAAGTCATGGAGAAGATTATCAGGAGAAGAGTGGTGGAACACCTAGAAAGGAATGATCTCATCAACAGCAGCCAACATGGTTTAAGGGATGGGAAATTCTGTGTCACAAACCTACTGGAGTTCTATGACATGGTGACAGCAGTAAGACAAGAGAGAGAGGGGTGGGTGGATTGCATTTTCTTGGACTGCAAGGAGGCGTTTGACACAGTTCCACACAAGAGATTAGTGCAAAAACCGGAGAACCAAGCAGGGATAACAGGGAAGGCACTACAATGGATCGGGGAATACTTGTCAGGAAGACAGCAGCGAGTCATGGTATGTGGCGAGGTGTCAGAGTGGGCACCTGTGACCAGCGGGGTCCCACAGGGGTCAGTCCTAGGACCAGTGCTGTTTCTGGTATTTGTGAACGACATGACGGAAGGAATAGACTCCGAAGTGTCCCTGTTTGCAGATGACGTGAAGTTGACGAGAAGAATTCATTTGATTGAAGACCAGGCAGAACTACAAAGAGATCTGGACAGGATGCAGACCTGGTCCAGCAATTGGCTCCTGGAGTTCAACCCCACCAAGTGCAAAGTCATGAAGATTGTGGAAGGGCAAAGAAGACCGCAGACGGAGTACAGTCTAGAGGGCCAGAGACTACAAACCTCACTCAAGGAAAAAGATCTTGGGGTGAGTATAACACCAGGCACACCTGAATCGCACATCAACCAAATAACTGCTGCAGCATATGGACGCCTAGAAAACCTCAGAACAGCATTCCGACATCTCAATAAGGAATCGCTCAGGACTCTGTACACCGTGTACGTTAGGCCCATATTGGAGTATGCGGCACCAGTTTGGAACCCACACCTAGCCAAGCACGTAAAGAAACTAGAGAAAGTGCATAGGTTTGCAACAAGACTAGTCCCAGAGCTAAGAGGTATGTCCTACGAGGAGAGGTTAAGGGAAATCAACCTTACGACACTGGAGGACAGGAGAGATAGGGGGGACATGATAACGACATACAAAATACTGATAGGAATTGACAAGATGGACAAAGACAGGATGTTCCAGAGATGGGACACAGCAACAAGAGGACACAGTTGGAAGTTGAAGAAACAGATGAATCACAGGGATGTTAGGAAGTATTTCTTCAGCCACAGAGTAGTCAGGAGGTGGAATAGTTTGGGAAGCGATGTAGTGGAGGCAGGATCCATACATAGCTTCAAGCAGAGTTATAACAAAGCTCACGGTTCAGGGAGAGTGACCTAGTACCGATCAGTGAAGAGGCGGGGCCAGGAGCTTGGACTCGACCCAAGCAACCTCAGCTAGGTGAGTACAACTAGGTGAGTACACACACACACAAACAAAAAAACACACACACACACACGCACACACACACACACACACACACACACACACACACACACACACACACACACACACACACGCACACACGCACATGCACACACACACACACACATACGCGCACACACGCGCACGCAAAGGAGGGTGGGGATCAGGTCACAAGAGGTCGTGGTCAGTCAAGCGACCACTGAGACTCCACATTACACTCCAACACACAAGTCACCTACTTTTCAGACACATAATAAACCCACACATAATTCCACACATAATTACACACACACACACACACATATCCAGACTCACACATACACTCCCCCCTCCCCCACCAACATCTCACTCCTTCCCCTGATCCCACCCCTCCCTCTTTCACCCTCCCCCTCCCCACCTCTCCCTCCTTCCCCCTCTCCCTCTCCCACTCACCCACTTGCTTCTCCCTCCTTCCCACTCCCCATATTCCCCCCTAAATCCCCCTCCCCACCCCTCTCCCACATAGCCACAGTTCTTCCTCTACTTTCCCCCCCCCACACTCTGACAAACACACTACTAACCTAATGCAGAGAATTACATAGGTTTCCCACTCTGAGGCAATCAGGATAAAACAAAAATGGGTTGCCAGAGAGCAGGAAGGAAAATCAAGGGACAGGGGGAGGAAGCTGCAAAGGAAGATTGGGCAGCAGAGCTCATAAAAAGGGAACATGAATGGGAAAAGAAACTAGAACAACTTAGCATGAGAATGGAAGAGAGGATAGATATGGAAAGCAGGAAGTGGGAGGTGCAAGTCAAAGCAGCAGAGGCTAGGATACAGAGTTTAGAAGAGGAACTGAAAAATCTGAAACAGCCTAAAGAACTAAAGAAGATTTTGAGATTGACATCAGAGACTGCTACCTCAGTCACAAATAAGGGGACTGTAGGGAAAGAAGGAGCAAAACTGCATGTAGAAGCTCTATCAGAGGAGACTGTAGTAAATGAAAGAGCTAAGCTATATGTGGAGGCCCTAACAGACCACAGAAGAGCCCAGGGAAAGCCAAGAAGGGAAAATGACAGGCCACTGAGCCCAAGTACATTAGCTAGTGAAACTGAAAAAAGGAAAGCTGCAATGGAGGAAATAAAATTGAATGAGGGGATACACAAGGATATGCAGTGGGAGAATGAAAGGGTGAGGTCAGTCTTTGTGTATGGGCTCCAAGAAGTTGAAGAGAAAATATATGAAGCAAGAAAACAAGGGAAAAAAAAGCAATCATAAAAACAACAGGAGAAGACGATATGACACAGCTGGAAAATTTTCGGAGAATAGGGGGGTTTGCAAAAAAAAAGAACCCGGCATGAAAGAATCAAGGAGACATCCCCAGATATAATAGCACTCACAGAAACAAAACTCATCAGAATAATAACAGATTCAATCTTTCCATCCGGATATCAAATCCTCAGGAAAGACAGAGGGAGGAGAGGGGAAAGAGGAGTTTCACTGCTCATTAAAAACCAGTGGGGTTTTGAGAAAATGGAAGGAATGGATGGCACGGGCGAAAGGGACTACTTAGTAGGAACACTCCAGTCTGAGGGACATAAGGTGATAATTGCAGTAATGTACAACCCGCCACAGAACTGCAGGAGGCCAAGAGAAGAATACGATGAGAGCAACAGAGCAATGATCGACACACTAGCCGAGGTGGCCAGGAGAGCACACATGGGGGGAGCAAAGTTACTAGTTATGGGTGATTTCAATCACAAGGAGATTGACTGGAAAAACCTGGAGCCCCATGGGGGTCCCGAAACATGGAGAGCCAAGATGATGGATGTGGTACTGGAAAACCTCATGCATCAACATGTTAGAGACACTACCAGAGAGGTGAGGATGAGCCAGCAAGACTGGACCTTGTATTCACATTAAGTAGTTCGGACATCGAGGATATCATGTACGAAAGGCCACTGAGAGCTAGTGATCATGTGGTTCTGTGCTTCGACTACATAGTTGAGCTTCAAGTGGAGAGAGTAGCAGGAATAGGTTGGGAAAAACCAAACTACAACAGGGGGAACTACTCAGGCATTAGGAACTTCCTGCAAGACATTCAGTGGGAGAGCGAACTGACAGGAAATAAAGTACAAGAAATGATGGACTACGTGGCAACAAAATGCAAGGAAGCAGAGGAGAGGTTTGTTCCCAAGGGAAACAGAAATAATAGGAAGAACAGAACGAGTCCTTGGTTCACCAAAAGGTGTAGGGAGGCAAAAACTAGGTGTACTAGAGAATGGAAAAGGTACAGAAGACAGAGAACTCAGGAAAACAAAGAGATTAGCCGAAGAGCCAGAAACGAATATGCACAGTAGGCTGCCAGTAGGTAGTAGGTTGGTAGACAGCAACCACCCAGGGAAGTACTACCGTCCTGCCAGATGACTGTGAAACAAAAACCTGTAACTGTTTTGCATGATGGTAGGATTGCTGGTTTCTTTTTCTGTCTCATAAACACGCTAGATAACAGGGATATCTTGCTACTCCTACTTACACTTTGGTCACACTTCACAGACACGCACATGGTTAAATATATACATACATCTAGGTTTTTCTCCTTTTTCTAAATAGCTCTTGTTCTTCTTTATTTCTTCTATTGTCCATGGGGAAGTGGAAAAGAATCTTTCCTCCGTAAGCCATGCGTGTCGTATGAGGCGACTAAAATGCGGGGAGCAATGGGCTAGTAACCCCTTCTCCTGTAGACATTTACTAAAAAAGAGAAGAAGAAAAACTTTATAAAACTGGGATGCTTAAATGTGCGTGGATGTAGTGCGGATGACAAGAAACATATGATTGCTGATGTTATGAATGAAAAGAAGTTGGATGTCCTGGCCCTAAGCGAAACAAAGCTGAAGGGGGTAGGAGAGTTTCAGTGGGGGGAAATAAATGGGATTAAATCTGGAGTATCTGAGAGAGTTAGAGCAAAGGAAGGGGTAGCAGTAATGTTAAATGATCAGTTATGGAAGGAGAAAAGAGAATATGAATGTGTAAATTCAAGAATTATGTGGATTAAAGTAAAGGTTGGATGCGAGAAGTAGGTCATAATAAGCGTGTATGCACCTGGAGAAGAGAGGAATGCAGAGGAGAAAGAGAGATTTTGGGAGATGTTAAGTGAATGTATAGGAGCCTTTGAACCAAGTGAGAGAGTAATTGTGGTAGGGGACCTGAATGCTAATGTAGGAGAAACTTTTAGAGAGGGTGTGGTAAGTAAGTTTGGGGTGCCAGGTGTAAATGATAATGGGAGCCCTTTGATTGAACTTTGTACAGAAAGGAGTTTAGTTATAAGTAATACATATTTTAAGAAAAAGAGGATAAATAAGTATACAAGATATGATGTAGGGCGAAATGACAGTAGTTTGTTGGATTATGTATTGGTAGATAAAAGACTGTTGAGTAGACTTCAGGATGTACATGTTTATAGAGGGGGCCACAGATATATCAGATCACTTTCTAGTTGTAGCTACACTGAGAGTAAAAGGTAGATGGGATACAAGGAGAATAGAAGCATCAGGGAAGAGAGAGGTGAAGGTTTATAAACTAAAAGAGGAGGCAGTTAGGGTAAGATATAAACAGCTATTGGAGGATAGATGGGCTAATGAGAGCATAGGCAATGGGGTCGAAGAGGTATGGGGTAGGTTTAAAAATGTAGTGTTAGAGTGTTCAGCAGAAGTTTGTGGTTACAGGAAAGTGGGTGCAGGAGGGAAGAGGAGCGATTGGTGGAATGATGATGTAAAGAGAGCAGTAAGGGAGAAAAAGTTAGCATATGAGAAGTTTTTACAAAGTAGAAGTGATGCAAGGAGGGAAGAGTATATGGAGAAAAAGAGAGAGGTTAAGAGAGTTGTGAAGCAATGTAAAAAGAGAGCAAATGAGAGAGTGGGTGAGATGTTATCAACAAATTTTGTTGAAAATAAGAAAAAGTTTTGGAGTGAGATTAACAAGTTAAGAAAGCCTAGAGAACAAATGGATTTGTCAGTTAAAAATAGGAGAGGAGAGTTATTAAATGGAGAGTTAGAGGTATTGGGAAGATGGAGGGAATATTTTGAGGAATTGTTAAATGTTGATGAAGATAGGGAAGCTGAGATTTCGTGTATAGGGCAAGGAGGAATAACATCTTGTAGGAGTGAGGAAGAGCCAGTTGTGAGTGTGGGGGAAGTTCGTGAGGCAGTAGGTAAAATGAAAGGGGGTAAGGCACCGGGATTGATGGGATAAAGATAGAAATGTTTAAAGCAGGTGGGGATATAGTTTTGGAGTGGTTGGCGCAATTATTTAATAAATGTATGGAAGAGGGTAAGGTACCTAGGGATTGGCAGAGAGCATGCATAGTTCCTTTGTATAAAGGCAAAGGGGACAAAAGAGAGTGCAAAAATTATAGGGGGATAAGTCTGTTGAGTATACCTGGTAAAGTGTATGGTAGAGTTATAATTGAAAGAATTAAGAGTAAGACGGAGAATAGGATAGCAGATGAACAAGGAGGCTTTAGGAAAGGTAGGGGGTGTGTGGACCAGGTGTTTACAGTGAAACATATAAGTGAACAGTATTTAGATAAGGCTAAAGAGGTCTTTGTGGCATTTATGGATTTGGAAAAGGCGTATGACAGGGTGGATAGGGGGGCAATGTGGCAGATGTTGCAAGTGTATGGTGTAGGAGGTAGGTTACTGAAAGCAGTGAAGAGTTTTTACGAGGATAGTGAGGCTCAAGTTAGAGTATGTAGTAAAGAGGGAAATTTTTTCCTAGTAAAAGTAGGCCTTAGACAAGGATGTGTGATGTCACCGTGGTTGTTTAATATATTTATAGATGGGGTTGTAAGAGAAGTAAATGCGAGGGTCTTGACAAGAGGCGTGGAGTTAAAAGATAAAGAATCACACACAAAGTGGGAGTTGTCACAGCTGCTCTTTGCTGATGACACTGTGCTCTTGGGAGATTCTGAAGAGAAATTGCAGAGATTGGTGGATGAATTTGGTAGGGTGTGCAAAAGAAGAAAATTGAAGGTGAATACAGGAAAGAGTAAGGTTATGAGGATAACAAAAAGATTAGGTGATGAAAGATTGGATATCAGATTGGAGGGAGAGAGTAAGGAGGAGGTGAACGTATTCAGATATTTGGGAGTGGACGTGTCAGCGGATGGGTCTATGAAAGATGAGGTGAATCATAGAATTGATAAGGGAAAAAGAGTGAGTGGTGCACTTAGGAGTATGTGGAGACAAAGAACTTTGTCCTTGGAGGCAAAGAGGGGAATGTATGAGAGTATAGTTTTACCAACGCTCTTATATGGGTGTGAAGCGTGGGTGATGAATGTTGCAGCGAGGAGAAGGATGGAGGCAGTGGAGATGTCATGTCTGAGGGCAATGTGTGGTGTGAATATAATGCAGAGAATTCGTAGTTTGGAAGTTAGGAGGAGGTGCGGGATTACCAAAACTGTTGTCCAGAGTGGCTGAGGAAGGGTTGTTGAGGTGGTTCGGACATGTAGAGAGAATG